>NC_056745.1:1276331963-1276436336 GCF_019279795.1 Protopterus annectens
AACCCACATGTTGAATTGGAAGGTCTGAATGTATACATTATGAAAGTTATGCACTTACCGTAATGATAGATCCTTTTTCACATCTGTTCTATACTACAACCTTTCCTGCCTTGATCATCCTTCCTAATCTTGAAAGACCTGAAGGATGATTTAGTTTTAAGACTATTGAAGTGCACTACAAATGGAAAACAAACTGAATGAAGCTGAAATGCCGAATATTCTATAGTATGTTATCTTAGTATCTTAACATGAATGCAATGGATATTAACCACAGGGAAGGAAATTACTGGATATGATAGAAAGATCAAACATGGAAGACAAACATGCATGCATGCATACATACATAAGTACATATACAGAGCTACTAAATGAGATCAACAGATCCAAATGTAAAATGTCAACTAAGCAAATGTTCACACATTATTATACATGCACAGAGCAATAACCTTGGAGCATGTAAAACTTAAAAGAAAAAAATGTTGATTTTTTTGCATTGGGGTATGTCTCCCTACTAATTATATATACTAACTGTGAGATTGCACAATATGGGGGAATGACATTTTCCTAACCCCAACCCCAGAAATAGTGTGACAATTGTCGATCATCTGCTTAGCTGACCAAATTGTTTCAACTAATAGTAAATTCAACCAAATAGATAGATAGATACAGATATAGTTAGATACGTATAGGCATATACTTTCATCTCTCTAAATAATTACTATTGCTGCATTAGATATGTTATCACAATTGTGAATTCTGTTCATATGTGTATATTTATTACATGGCTTGAACTGTTGAAATTCAATAAAAATTATTTACACCAAACTAAATTACCATCAATATTGCATCTGTAGAAAACATACTCTTTATTTGTGTAAGCCTCTTAGTTATTGATATATGAAATGGCTGAAAATATTTAAGGTAGTTTTTGCCTTGAGTGTAAAACTAGAGATGCAACGGAACAGAAGTATCAGGAATGCAGTTTTGCAATTTGTTTTTTACTGGTGTATTAAAAAAAAATATATATATATATATATATATATATATATATATATATATATATATATATATATTTTTTTTTTTTTTAAACAGTTTCTGAAGCCAGAAGATTAAATTGCATACTTCCATCTCCAAATGGATAGGTGGCAAAAAAGGATAAGTGTAAGGAACCATGGGTGAGGGTATCAATAGGGCTAAGACAGCAACTCATTCATTCATTCTTCATAAATTGCTTCATCCATTTTATAGATATGGTGGAGATAGGGCCTAAATCAACACATACTGGGCATAATGCAGAGAAACTAATTCTGCATAGGACTCCTTTGTATCACAGTATGCACTTTCAGACTCAATGATATGTAGCTAACACAACTTCGGGTAGTACTGAAGATCTTCCTTTCCTATATGGTGTGGGTATGGAATACAGGAAGAGACTAGAGCACTAGTCGAAAACCCACAGGGAGACATACAGATTCAGCACAGGAGCAACCTAGGTGGTGACCAAACTGGAATACTAAGCACTGTGATGCAGCAGGGATAACCACTGTGTAATATTTACTTAGTATTGCAACGCAATGATTGTTGAGTCTGGGATGCATACTGCTGGCTAACTGTCATGTCTGCTGTTTTTACACAAGCATGCTATTGTTTTTACCAGAAGGTATATAATAGAAGGGAAATACAGCATTTCCAAGTTCACAGTAGGCAAACAATTCAAAGAGAGGCTAGTGCCCATAAGGAATTGCTGCCTGTATTCTGAAAAGTAATTTACATGGAGCTTCATGTGAAGGATGAAGGTAGTGTGCAAGGTGTCTCTGAAAGGTGAAAAACAGATTGGAGATGTTGTCCTGTAAATGATGACACTAATAGAGTTAGACCTGTTTGTATGGTAAAGTGCATTGAATGGAAAAACTGGTATCTGTAAGTGCTCATTATATTACTGAACAACTTTGGGAGGTACCCTGTTTCATTTGCATAAAGGAATACTGAAGCTTTCTCAGCTGAAAAGAGGCCACACTAAACTGACCATTAGAAAGAATATATGGACACTGATATAAATAGACAGACCCCAGGGTTCAATAAAGCCTACACTGTCATTTTTCACTGTGTACACATCTCAGTACGATGCACAAATGAGCACAGAAAGTTTTAGATTCGGTAAACACCATGTAGAGGCACACCCTCGTACAAACAAGGTAAGCATCATAGCATGTTAATTAGAGAATAAGCAGCTGAATTACATGCTAATTAACCAATCTAACATAATAGAGCTATTTAACAAGCTATACTCTAGACACTGTGCTGGTTTGCCTTGCAAATTCCAAAACGTTTGGAATACAGCCACTGAAAGAAATCTACACAGACAGAATGTTAGGGGCTTCTGCTGCTTTAATTCATTTGTAGAAGAGTTTTCAGGCCCCATTTAACTTTTCACAACCTACATGATGTGGAAATTGGGTGGACAGAGACACACTACAAGGACTCTGTGATGTCTGCCATCCTCAACTCAGAGTCAGACCCAACCGAGAGGAACTCATCCAGTGGATATAAAGGTATGTGTGACCCTTATACTCTTAGCTACAGGTACCTTTAAGAGACCAACAGGGGACATGCTGTGGGTATCACAGACATCAGTATCCAGAATCCTCCACCAATTCCTGAATGCTATGCTCTCACATGCAGGTGACCACATATATATTTTCCCTGTAGTTCTGAGGAGGACAGAAATATGCAGTTATACCATGCAGCACACTAGCACAAATTACTGGGTGCCATATATTACACAAATATAGAAATGAAGGCACCACCTGGGATCGGGGTAGGCTCTATACTAACAGAAAGGGCTACCACTCTATCAACTGCCAAGTTGTGTGTAATGCCAGTGGAATCATCTTGAATGTGTGTGCTGGTAACCCTGGCAGTCCCCACAACAAACATATCTGGCACATTTCCTAACCTTACCAGATGTTTGCTAGAGTGCTCACAGAGTCATCTAGAACAGGATGCAGGCTATGCACTGGAACCGTGGCTGATGACACCCATCAGAAATGCACACACATTTGTCATCAGTATACTTCTAAGTAATGCATACAGATACAAGTGTAAAATCATTTTCTTCAGAATTTTCTTAAATACATTCCAACATATGCAGTATGCAGCTGAACAAATGGAAGCATGCCTTTTGAAGTTCAATACTCCTCTGTGCAGATATATCCCAAAGTAACAACATATCTTTTGTCTTCTCCACAAAAGCAACTCTCCTCACCATCGGATGCCTAGCTACATGGTTGACTTTTTATATAAGGTGTAAATTCAGGCCTTTCAGCATGGTGAAGATGCAAGTGAAATGTGAACTCATCACAATTGCTAAATCCCCAAAAATTGGATCTTCGTAGAGATGTAAACACAGTGTAGCCACAACCTCAGGCTTTGGTTTTAATGGATTGCATCTGCTATCGATTAGTGTTTGGAAGAAAAACACAACAGCACTGTAGGCTGCCTTGCTTCCAGTAGCTGTGACAGGTCACATCTGCAAAATGTTAGATGTAAGGATGGGAATGTAAATAAGCAACACACAACTCATAGATTATGTTTCTTAACATCCAACCTGCTCTTCATTTTTTGGCAACTTTATATGATGTTATTTCCATATAATATCCTCACACCTTTTAAGGCCAATGATATACAATAGCTTACATACTACATGTCTCAGATTACTGCTCAAATACATGAAGAAAGGCCAACAAACACAGAAATGTAAGACAGAACTATATATTTGCAAGAAATAATCATGATAGGTTGTGTGATCACTAGGTGCATTACATCCAAAACTACTAAATGTAAAAATAATACTTGTATGGTTTGATATCACTGTAGATGCTGTTGTAGTTGGTTGTGTACATATTGAGTTAAGTTCCTTGTTGCAAAGTTGTCTGTGTGGCAATGAGGGATAAGGCACCCATCTTGTATTCTGAAGGTGCATTGGAGTAAGAGTTCAAATCCAGACCTATGTAGCAATATTTCATGTGTACTAACATTTTCTAGTGTGTATGTCATAGGTTGCTTTTCCTCATTTCAGTTGCACTGCCTCTCCATTTGATTTCTTTCTTCTTTTATTTTATTGGCCAGTGTTTGTGTGATGCACTGCTTAACGCAAGCATGGGAGACTGATAAAAATGAATCCCAGGTTTGGCTGTGTTTATCTCATTCACGTGAAGCACAACAGTGCACAAACTGGACAACTGGACCATCCAGAAACAGATAGGACCCAGACAGCTGAAATAGAAATCGGATGCATTCAGTTAATACTGTTGGGCATCATGCAAATCTGACAAGCAACATTGCACTGCAGTTAATAGAGAGACCATAAGAATGATTAGTAAAACAGGGAATGTCATGTAACTAGTCCTGTGGTAACAGATGTTAAGTGTAGGGCTCAACTACAGATGGTCCAGGATTCTAGTACAGGGTGTGCAACTTTTGGTTTACTATTGTGACATTGCAGTTTACAGCAATGGACTGCAACATAGACAAGTATTTTCTCAACCTTCTAAGTGCAGGACTGCCTTGCACATGCTGCTGGCTTTGAATGCAGCATATTCCATATACTTTTACTTTTGTTTCACTTTCCATTATAGTCACTCTCGCTTATAACACTTGACATGCTGTAGCTGATATTAATTATATGTATGAGGGCTGAGGAACTAGTATTGTGTCAGTTATGTGTTGATTTATCTATGTATTAGGTTCATAGGTTCATAGGTAGGTACTAGGCTATCTGCCTGAAGGCATTTATAAGCCTAGCTGGAATGTGTTGGCTTTCACTGACCCCTTAGATTAGTTCCCTGTGCCTCTGTCCAGCAGAGCCATTGAAGTGATCCCTGGGGTAAAATTTCTGTTTTCCCATCCACTCATCAAGTTTCCTCTTGAAGAGGGTTAGTGAGGAGCTCTGCCTAATGTAGATTGGAATCTTGTTCCAGAGCATGGGAAGTCTCTGGGACAGGAATCTATCCCTCCAGCACATCCTATTTATTGTTGTGGTGAGGTTTAGATTCCTGGATTGTGTGGCTAGAGGGGATATGGTTTTCTTTAGGTGGAGCATGTTGATCAATTCTGGTTTGGACATGGCCTTGTATGTCAGACAGAGATCAACTCTGAGTAGGCGGTATGCAACTGAGTACAACTGGAGTTTCTTCAGTCGAGCTGCATAGGGCATCTGCTTGAGGCCAGTGATCCTCTTCGTGAGGTACTTCTGTGTTGTTTCCAGTTATTGCAGGTGTCTTGTAAGGTACATCCCAAATGGGGCATTGTACTCTATGATGGGTCTGATGAGTGATGCGTAGAGGGGCCCAATGACCTCTTTCGATCTGGATACAAACCCTTTTGTGATTAGGCGGACCACATAGAAGGATTTTCTAGCCACTTTGGCATTGTGATTATCAAAGGAGAGGTTACTATCTACTTGGGTCCCCAGATCCCTTATTACATCTTCCATATTTAGGGGGCTACCATCTATGTGATTGTTTGTGGGTACTTTGTTTTTTCCAAAGGGGATGATTATGCACTTTTTGGCATTTAGCTTAAGGCCATGGTTTTGACACCAGGTATCAGTCTCAGTGAGACCCTTTTGGAGGATGTCTATGTCAGCTAGAGAGTCAATTATAGCCCCTAGTTTGCAGTCATCTGCAAACCTTGTCAGCCATAGTCCTCCTGTGCTTGCCTGTACCTCTGAGAAGTATATGCCAAACAGGAGGGGTCCTAGGGCTGAGCCCTGAGGAATGCCACTTGTAACCGGTTTAGAGTCAGACCTAGCTCCCGCAACTTATACCATGTGGGTTCTGTCCATGAGCCAGTTGGCAACCCATCTCATGATGTAGGGGTTTATGTTCAGGCTGGTGAGCTTGTCTATAATACCTGAGTGGGGAATGGTGTTGAAGGCCTTTGCAAGGTCTAGGTAGGCTGTGTAGTCCACCTTTCCCTCTTCTATAGCCTTGGTAACTCTCTCAAAGAAGTCCACCAGGTTTAGGAGGCATGATCTGCCCTTAACAAAGCTGAACTGGATAGGGTCCATTGTTTGGACGTTCCCAATGTCTCTGTTAATGAGATCCATGATGATGTGCTCCATAGCTTTGCAGAACAAGCTAGTCAGGCTTATAGGGTGATAGTTCCTGGGGTCCGTTGTGGTTCCACCTTTGTGGATCGGAATAACCGTTGCTGTGAGCCACTCTGTGGGCACATAGCCTGTGGAGAGGCTGAGTTTAAACAGTGTGTTTAGGTGAGGGGTTAGTTCCTCTTTGAGCTCATGTAAGATGCAGCCTGGGACACCATCCAGTCCCATTGATGCTGTGTTTCTGGATTTGGAGAGGGTTGTTTTCACCTGAGAGTCTGTGATTTCAGGGGCACTACATTCTTCTGGTATAGTTATGGGCCCTTTTGGGGGTGAGAGGGGGGAGAAATTTGCACTAAACCTGTCTGCCTGGATGTTGGCTATATAGGTCGGTTCAGTGTATTTTGTGCCAATCTGCACTAACTCTGAGCAGATCTGAGAATTGCCACTTAGATTCTTGACGTAGCTAAAAAATGCCTTGTGGCTATCTTTGGAGTCCATGGCAATGTTTCTTTTGAAGCTAGCCTTGGATGATTTTATGAGGGAACATAGTTCCTTGCTGATACTGATCAGAGATTCTTCCCTTCTTGGGATTTTACTCTTTTCTGTACTAGTTTCCTCCTTCTATTGTATAGCTTGTTTATGGCAGGGGTCCACCAGACTGGTTTCCTTTTCTTGCAGGAGTAAGTCTTGGTTTTGTTTGGGATAGCATGATCAATGCATTCTTGTAGGTGCCCATAAAGTACATTAGTAAAGGATTTTGCAGCTTGGACAGCATTATCCTTTAGCATGGGGGCTTTGAAACTTCCCACCTTGGTCTTAAGTAACGTTCAGTTTGCTTTTGAAATGTTTTTCATGGTGGTTTCTTTGACTGGGGGTGGTGGCGGAATGTGGATATCCAGAGTGATTAGTTTATGGTCAGATCTAATCAATGAGGGGCTGACGTCCATTGTGGAACACCGGTCGCCCATGTTGGTAATGACCAGGTCCAATATGTTGTCACATCTGGTGGGGGTGTTGACCAGTTGATCCAGGGCATTTGAGTTTATAAATTCTAGGAAATGTTGGGCAAGGGAATTTGTACTTGAGTAGTTCTCCCAGTTAATGTTTGGGTAATTGAAATCACCCAATATCAGGGTGTTTAGTAGGACCTTTATGTTTCCAGGAATGAGGAGTGGGGGTCCTGGGACATGGTGTGTGATCTGTAGCAAGCTATAATTTGAATAGCAATTTGCCCATTGTTAGTTGCAAGTGGATGATCTCTGAAGCATTGTGTTGTAACACTAACCTGGAGGTGTGGGTATCCTTGATGAATATGGCTACTCCCCCGCCTTTTTTATTTTGGTCCGGGTTTTGTGGCCGAAATGTATGGTATGAGTTGTAGCCTGGTAGTGCTGGGGCGCTCTCTTTAGCCTTAAACCAGGTTTCTGTTACTGCACATATATCGATTTTCTCCATACTGAGTAGTGCCTCGAGTGCATGCATTTTGAGGTTTAGACTTCTGGTATTGAGTAGCATTGCCCTCGTTTTTTTTGTTACTTGTGCTATTTACGCTGGTGGGTTTGTCTTTTGAGCCTTGCCTAAAAAAGGCACTATGGGGGTGGCAAGAGCCTTGGCCAGTATTCGAAAGCCTAAGGGTGACAGGTGCAAGCTGTCTCTAGCAAAGCAGCATGGCTTGTTGAGCATGTCATCCCAGGCTGACAGACACTGGATCCCCTTTGAATGACACCAGAAGCTTAGCCAATTATCAAAATTGATAATTTTTTTCTATACCTTGGTATCATTCTTGGTGAGGGCAGGATGCTACTCAGGGTCAGGGTCAAACCGGCCTGGGCTACGTGATCAGAGAGCTCCTCCATGTCTCTTTTCATGTAGTCCAGGGAGGTATGGCTCAAGTCATTCACACCAACATGGACAATGACAGATTATTATTATTACTGACAGATTATTATTATTATCACATTTATTCTCAAATGTATGACTGTGGGTATATTGTGTACTATATTCCTATAAGTATATTTCTGCTATCTGGACTGCCATGGCCTTCACATTTGTCTAACACAAATACACAACTGCCTGTGCAAAATAACCTTGAATTTCCTTTACTTGCTACTGTTGCACTCTGCTTAACATCACACAAACACAGTGCTTGGAGGTGCACACTACCGAGCACCATGTTTGAGTGATGATAAGCAGAGTGCAACATTTTAAAACAGTGTGTGTACTCCCAGTAAACATGATAACTGTAATTGGTGGGAAACCATCAGTCTCCCTTGCTCTTGATCCATGGTAGACATGGCAGGTATTTCTGATGAAGGTGTCAGATTTAGGGCACAGAGATGGGATGTCCAGGAGTTCAAGATTTTTACTGGAGTAGTTAACACCACAGTGCCAGGCTTCTGCAAAGGGACTATTCTGGCTCCCAGTACATCAGAAGCTTGGGATAGTTTGGTCCAGGCTGTAACCAGTGCCAACGGTATCCCACACACTGATGACCAATGCAGGCATCACTATAATGACCTATGGCATTGTTGCATTAAAGGTTTTATGTAAAATCTGTGCTCTGTTAATGGTGGTATGTTCAACTGTCTGTTTTTAAAGTTGTTTTGGATTTGGACTACCTTCGGTAGTGTGAATTTCTTTTTCCTGAAGTGTCTTTTCTGTTTGTCACACCACACATGATGACAAATTGTTTGGAAACTGCATCTGCAGAATTATCAAGGGATTGATCCGGTTTAATGGAACCAACATCATGAAGAACAGTAAAGGGCTTAATGATGGGTATGAGTAATTCTCTGTTAAATCTGAATTTAGATAAAGTAAACAGTGGTCCGCTGGTGAATTTAAATGTAGATACTGATTTTGAAGCAGGCTATAAAAAGTTAGAGAATGCAGCATATTGGTTAAAATGGCTACAATCGCAGCACTTCCCACTGGAAGCCTGCAAGCACTATCAGATAATACTGAGGAGTTTACGAGAAAAATGTATGCCTAGCTATTGCAACACATATTCAGACCTGTTGGCGCAATGGCAAAAAAATTAACCTAGATACAGGATTTCAGCATATGATGTTACTTATTGAATTTTTCAAGCCACAGGAAGAGGAAGTTTCAAGGCTAATAGAGAATAAACAAAAATAATTCAAAAGCATGGATTTGTCAGAATCTAATCTAATGAAGCTGGAGAGTTTACAAAATAAATTGGACATCTATGATGCCAAAGTAAAAAGTATAAATAGCCACAAATTATCCAGAGACTATAAAGATTTCAAAAATGGCCATGTTTTTGAATGGCCTAAGGAACAGCTTACTAATAGTGGTATCAGTAATAACAATAGTGGCAATAATAAGATGCAACCCCATTTGAGAGCTACAGAACAGAATCAAACATACATATTGTATAACAAAATGGATAGCAATCAACATCAGCTTGTGGTACAAGCAGGGATACATTCCAAAGAAATTTCTAACCCAAGTCAAGGAGTTTTAAATGGCAGTGTGTGACAACGGGAGGAGGAAATTGTGAGAGGCAAAGATAAATTGTCAGAAGTAACAAATGATAAACCAGAAGTAACAGCTGATCCAGTGACTCTAGTAGTTACTATACCTAAGAAGGGAGCCACTCATTTACCCATCTTCCAACAGCTTCCTTTTTTAATTCAAGTGAACAATCCCTGAGCTCCCAGATCTGTGAGCAGAGGCAGGGAAAAGTAAAAAGGAAAGTGTTTTTAATGAGAATGCTAGTTCAATAATAATAATTATCTCTGATAGTCAACTAACGAAGAACCAAATGAGTATTCTTGAGAGAGGTTTGAATTTCATACCATCTATCTGGTCTCATTTGAATGTGCTTGTAATAGATCTCAAATGCTTTGCAAGGAATGTCACTTTAAAACATATATTTGGCAATGAGAGAGTGGAAACATCAAGCAATAGGAAACAATATAAAAAAAGAGTACATTTGTGCCACTTAGCCACCCTACAGTAGACCTGTTTATACACTTATGTGAGAATGAAATAGCTGCTCAGAGAGATGAAGTAAGCAGCAATCTTTTCGATAATTTAAGTCATGGTTAACATCTTCCATTGGATGAACTACAGAAAAGGACAGATATAATAATAAAACCAGCAGACAAAGGTGGTGCGCTGGTGGTGATGAATTCATATGATTATGTTAGGAAAATGGAAGCAATGTTGAGTGATAGGAATGCTTATGTTGTGATCAGCAAAAAGGATGTAGATAAACTGGTGCTAAATGTGGAAGACACATTATATGAGAAATTTATGAGCAGATGTATCAACAAAGAGCTATATGATTTTTTTGAAGTAATTTTTTCCCCATTGTACCTGTCATAAGTGGATTACCAAAATGCCATAAAGATTGCTTTGATCTGCCCATGCACCCTATAGTGATAGGTAGAGGGTGGATAACTGAGCCACTTTCCATCTATCTAGAAGGTTCATAGCTTCGTAGGTTCATACTAGGCTATCTGCCCTAGGGCATTTATAAGCCTAGCCAGAGTGTGTTTGGCTTTCACCACCCATTTTAAATTAATTTTGCTATGCCGTTTTTTGAAGTTAGTATACCGTGCCTCTGTCTAACAGTGACACAGAAGTGATACCCGGGGTAAACCTATGATCTCCCATCCACTCATCAAGATTCCTCTTGAAGAGAGTCAATGAGGGACTCTGCCTAACCTGGACTGGGATTTTATTCCAGAGTGAAGGGAGCCTCTGGGTTATGAATCTGTCCCTCCAGCATGTCCTATTTGTTTCAGTGCTGAGGTTCAAGTCTCTCGAGCGCGTAGCTCGATGGGATTTGGATTTTCTGAGGTGCAGCATGTCCATTAATTCCGGGTTGGACATGGCTTTATACGTCAGGCACAGATCGCTTCTGAGCAGGCGGTATGCCACTGAGTAGAGCTGGAGTTTCTTTAACCAGGCAGCATATGGCATCTGTTTGAGTCCTTTGATCCTCCTGGTGAGGTACTTTTGGGGTCTTTCCAGTTGCTGCAGGTGTCTGGTAAGGTACATCCCAAAAGGGGCATTGCACTCAATTATGGGCCTGATGAGGGATGAGTAAAGAGGCATGATGACCTCCCCTGATCTAGATGTGAATCCCTTCATGATTAGGTGGGCTATATAAAATGTTTTTGTAACCACTTTGGCCACGTGGTTGTTAAATGAGAGATTGCTATCAACGTGGGCCCCCAGGTCCCTAATTACTTCTTCTGTACTTAATGGATTACCACCTATGTGGTAATTTGTGGGCACTTTGTTTTTGCCAAAGGGGATAGCTTGAGGACATGGCTCTGGCAAAAGTTGTTTGTTTCTATGAGGCCCTTTTGGAGGATGCTTGTGTCAGCTGGAGAGTTGATAATGGTGCCCAGTTTGCAGTCATCTGCGAACTTGGTCAGCCACAGTCCTTCCATGTTGGCCTGTACCTCCAAGAAATATATACCGAACAAAAGAGGTCCCAGGACTGAGCCTTGTGGGACACCACTTGTAACTGGTTTGGAGTCTGACATGGCTCCAGCAATTCTAACCATGTGGGTTCTGTCCTTGAGCCAGTTTGTAACCCATCTAGTGACATAGGGGTTTATATTTAAGCTGGTGAGCTTATCTATAATGCCTGAGTGGGGTATTGTATCGAAGGCTTTTGCGAGGTCCAGGTAGGCTGTGTGGACCACCTTCCCCTCGTCAATGGCCTTGGTGACTGTTTCAAAGAAATCAACCAGGTTTAAGAGGCAGGATCTGCCCTTAACAAAGCCAAACTGGGTAGGATCCAGTGTCTGTAGGTCCCCAATATCTTTATTTATGAGGTCCATGATGATCCTTTCCATAGCTTTGCAGACCAAGCTAGTCAGGCTTATGGTGCGATAGTTTCCAGGATCCGCTGAGGCACCACCTTTGTGAAGAGGGACCACTGTTGCTGTAAGCCACTCTTTGGGTACATATCCTGTGGTAAGGCTGAGATTGAACAGTAGTTTTATGTTTGAGTTTAACTCTTCTTGGAGTTCATGTAGGACGCAGCCCGGGACACCGTCTGGTCCCATTGATGCTGTGTTTTTTTGCTTTGGAGAGGGCAGCTCTTACCTGAGCATATGAGATGTCAGGGGGGCAGCACTCTGCTGGGATAGATATTTGCCCTTTTGGTGGGGGGGGGAGAGAAGTTTGCACTGGACCTGTCAGCTAGGATGTTGGCAATGTCTGTGGGTTCGGTGTATTTTTTGTCATTTTGGACTAATTCTGGGCATATCTGGGAATTCCCACCCAGGTTCTTAACATAACTAAAGAAAGCCTTGTGATTATCCTTAGTGTCCTGTGCAATTTTTCACTCGAAGCTGGCCTTAGATGATTTTATGAGTGCCCGTAGTTTTTTGCTAATACTGATCAGAGATGCCTTCCCTTTTTGGGATTTTGCTCTATCATGTAGTAGCTTCCTCCTTCTATTGTATAGTTTGTTTATGGCTGGGGTCCACCAGACAGGACGTCTGCCTTTGGAGGATTGGGTCTTTGTTTTATTTGGGATTCTATATTTATTTCTGTTTCGTATTATTAGATTATATAATATTAGAATATACATTTGTATTTTATACTCATGAAGTACGATGCAATATTTTTCACAACTGAAAATAAGTGTAACCTCTTGCAATGTCTTATTTGAATGATATTTGCATTTATTCTGTATCATGTTTTTTAGTTTTAGTAAGAATGTTTACGTTTAGGTTTGATGTTTTTCGTCATTATGCAGATTTGTATCATTACGAGCATATTTTTATGACTTCTGCAGGTATCAGTCATTACCAATGTGTACTTTGAATATTTAATACTGTTCATAGTATATTTTAACGATATAGATAATTCGTAGACAATTTTTTAATTAGGTATTTTTGTTTACGAGGGTGTATATATAATTTCATGACAGCTGAATGGAATTACATGCACATATTCCATGCGCATTAGATATCTGAACAGACGGAGTGTTTATGTTTACAAACAGATTTATATTAATTTTAATCTATTCTTGTACGAGAAAAAAATAGAACATTAGATAATTATGGAATATCATTAGGTTTAGTTAGAACATGTTACGCTTTGGAAACAGTTATTTATACTTGTATTAGTAATAGTGTTCGTATTTGACTTAACATATTTGGGACACTATTACTTTAATTTACAACTGAATTTTGGCGCCAAGAAATTTATTTAAACTGTGGAGCATTGGCTTTCAATAGTTCTGATGAAGACCATATACATTGGTTGAAAGCGCTTAACGTTTGCTTCAGTCTTTTGGTGTCCTTTTTACATCTTGGACATATGTACTTTTAGCCTCATCTAGTCGTGTTTATTGTATCCTGTATTGTGTCGTGCATGGTACGTGACTGTTGGATGTCAATTCATTGTTGTCCTGTGGCGTTCTGTGTGGATTAAAACCATTTTTTAACCTTGGATTTTTGAGACGACTGGTGGAGTGTTTTCGCTTATTGGTGAGATCGGATTATTTCATTGTACTGTTTGGCATTTTATATTTTTATTTGGGATTGCATGATCCATGCATTCCTGAAGGTGTTCATAGAATGCATTTATAAAGGATTCTGCGGTCTGGGCTGTATTTTCTACAGGCCCGGGGGATTTGAAGGATTCCACCTCGGTTTTGAGGAGTGTGAAATTTGCTTTAGAGAAGTTTTTCACTGTGGTTTTCAGGGCAGGGGGTGGAGTCGGGATGTGAATATCCAGTGAGATTAGTTTATGGTCTGATCTTACCAGTGAGGGATACACTTCTGGTCTGGAGCATAGAGTCCCCATGTTGGTGATGATCAGGTCCAGTATGTTTTCCCCTGTTGTGGGAGTGGTAACAAGTTGTTCCATAGCATTTGAGTTTATAAACTCTAGGAACCTTTGGGTTAGGGTGTTGGAGCTAGAGTAATGCTCCCAGTCTATGTTTGGATAGTTGAAGTTGCCCAATATAATAGTGTTTGGAGAGACCTTCATATTTTCCAGTGTTCTCAGGAAGGCCAAGTGGGGTTTCTATGTTTGGGAGGGTGGTCTGTAGCAGGCTATAAACTGGAAGGCAGTTTTACCCACTGTTAGTTGCACATGGATAGTCTCTGATGCTTCGTGCTGTGCCACCAACCTGGAGGTGTGGGTATCTTTGATGAATATTGATACTCCCCCTCCTTTTGTGGTTTGGTCCAAGTTTTGGGGCCGAAAAGCATGGTATGAGGTATAACCTGGTAGTGTTGGGGTGCTCTCGGGAGCCTTGAACCAGGTTTCTGTTACTGCACAGATATCAATGTTCTCCATGCTAAGGAGAGTTTTGAGTGCTTGCATGTTGAGGTTTAGACTTCTGGCGTTGAGTAGCATTACTCTTAGTTTCTTATCCCTTGTGATACCTATGGAGGTGGGTTTGTCTTTGAGCCTTGCCTAAAAAAGGCACTATGGGAGTAGCAAGAGCCTTTGCCAATATCTGAAAGCCCAGGGGTGACAGGTGCAAGCCATCCCTAGCGAAGCATCGTGGCTTGTCGAGCATGTCATCCCAGGCTGACAGGCATTGGATCCCCTTTGAATGACACCAATACTTAAGCCAATTGTTGAAATTGATCATCTTGTCTTCATATTGTGGCATCATTCTTGGTGAGGGTAAGATGCTACTCAAGGTCAGGGTCATACCGGCCTGGGCTACATGCTCAGAGAGCTCCTCTATGTCTCTTTTCATGTAGTCCAGGGAGGTATGTCTCAGGTCATTCACACCAGCATAGACAATGGTGAGCTTAAAAAATTGTTACCTGCAGCAAATACAGTCTTAAAAGACTCAGCACAATTCTTAGACAACCGTTTGACATAATGGAACTGAGAGAGTCTTATGTATGGCTCTTATTGGTCACAATGGATGTGAACAGTTTATTTACATGTATTCTGAATGAGTATGGAATAGAGGCCATAACAGACTACGCTGATCATGAACTGGTGGATGTTGAACTTTTATGTAGCCTTTTAGAGCTAGTGATAGAGAAATGTCTTTATATGTAGAAATAAACACTACTGGCAGAAATGGGGGGGTAGCCATGGGATCCCCCTGTGCAAACACCTATGCCAACCTCATTTTGGTGCAATGGGAAGAACAATGGTTTGCAGATGAGATAAACAGATGGAAAGGCCAACTGTTATTCTACAATAGATTTGTGGATGGTTTTCTTCTGTGGAAAGTGAACAAAGCTACGCTAAATGAGTTTGTCGATTTCTTACTGAGTATGATCACATTTCTGAAATTTGATGTTAAGTCATCTGATAAAGAGACTGATACTTAGATGTGAAGGTATATCTGGGATCCACAGGCATTGATACTGCATTGTATAGAAAACCTATGTGGTGCAACCGTATGTTGCATTCCACCAGCATGCATCCCAGGCATATTTTCAGGAACATAGTGGATAATCAAATGATATATATCTCGAAGTAATGTATCAAAGAGGAAACCTTTCTGAAGGAACATAAGGAACTATTAAAAAAACTTCAAGGAGAGAGGTTATACTGAAAAAGCCATTAGGACGAATGCTATGAAAACAAGTGAGTTGAGATCTACTAAAAGGGAGACCCTACTATTCCAAGCATCAAAAGTATGAGCAAACCAATTCAACAGTACCCACTACAAATGAAGTAAGATGCGCTTTAAGTTATAGTACTGACAACAAGATGATATGTGATGTCATTAAAAAGTATTGGCCAGTATTGACATCTGATGCCAAAATAAAATAAATCATTGGTGATAACCCCAGCTTTGGTTTCAGAAATAAGAAAAACTTGAAGAGGCTGTTATGCCACAAGGATGGCATTAATAAAGGAGCAAATAATATTGCATATACATGTAGAGGCACTTGGAAATGTGGCTGCTGTAAGGCTTGTCATTTGATTAATACCAGTAATGTTTTCAAACATCCGAAAACAAATGATAAGCCTTACATGCAGTAGTTGTCACTCAAAGGACCACTCCTTCAGTTGACATCACTTCCTCATAGTAGTTATGAAGCATTCCCCATAGTAGCTGTCACTCAAATGAACACTCCCTTATCTTGAGCCAGTGGTGTTGAAGCTGTTGCTATCTCCTCCCATTTAGACCATATTCTTTCAGAATTGGTTTCAATGGTACCATTCCATTCAAGTCTGGAGGGCAATCTGCCCTTAGGTCTATTATCCATTTGAGTTCTTCGGCCTCCATTCTATTCTGCAAGTCACCTCCTCCCGATGTTTCTTTTGCAATAGAAATGACCATAAACTTGAATGAGTTTGTGTTATTAAGCTTCACATGTGAATAGAGGGCATTTGTTTTTACTTTATTCCTTATAGCAGAAAAATGCCATGGAATACGCTCTTTTAGCATTCTGTTTGTTTGCCTATGTAATAGGCTGAGCAAAGAGAGCATGTAGCGATATAAATCACATTTTTGGTGGTACAAGTAGCCCAACTTTGTAAACTATAGCATTTTCCTGTTTTCAGATAATCACTACCCCACTACATAAAGGAGGAAATTCCAACGAACCATCTAATTATCATCTAATCTACATCCCCTCTCCTCTATCCAAACTCCTGGAAAAATGTATACATAAACAATTACTTCACCATCTTACACATAACAATCTACTCACTCCCACCTAACATGGCTTTCGCCCATCATACAGGACAAGTATTGCACTAATCTCCTTCATGGAGACTGTGAACAAATCCATTGACTCTGGTAACATTACTTCAGTACATCTACTAGATCTGTCAAAGGCTTTTGACACAGTATCACACAAAAAACTTCTTCACCAACTTCCCAATATTGGCTGCTCCCCACCCTGCCACCAGTGGTTTGCTGACTACCTATCAAACCATCAACAATGCATAAAAGGGCAAAATATCCTATCCCAATACTAAACTAAACAAAGTGGGATGTCACAAGGTTCCATCCTGTGTCCCCTACTTTTCAATATTTTTACTAACAACTTCACACCTCTTCCCCTCTAAGCTCCATTATCCAATATGCCAATAATACTACCATAATTTCCTCTTCAGATGGCATACAACACCTCCAACAAATAATACAAGAAACCTTTAGCTCAGTTGAAGCCTGGCTAAGAGAATCACAATTACTCCTTAATCCCCCAAAAACTAAGCTTCAACTTTTCACAGCAAAACCCATCTCAGTTGACTTTAAAATACTTTTTCAGAATAACACAGAAATTAAAACGGTATGCAATACTAAGCTTCTAGGCATACATTAGAACACCATATTTGTAATGCAAAGAAGAAAACACACTGCAGATTAGGAACTCTATATAGACATAAAAAGTTCATGGATAGCTCCACCAAAAATACCCTTGCCAATGCTTACATGCCCCCCATATGGTGCCTCCATATTCACCAATCTGCACATATCTGTAAATAATAAGCTCCAGTCCTGCTACCACAAGATTGCCAAATTTGCCACAGGCAGCTTACCGCTCACATTACTGCCAAGGTCTAAGAAAACTCAACTGGTTTGAATTCCCATATCACCTACACCTTCTTCAACTGTCTATAGCACATAAAATGATCTATACCCAGACAGCTGCCCTCCTCTTAAACCTATACTAAAATCCTATAGCCCCACAAGAACCATCCAATCTGAAAATAAACAACTCATAACCATCCACATACCAAACAAAAGTGCCTATACTCTCATGCTATTGCAAAACTTTGGAAGGTCCTTCCAATGACCATAAATGCCATAAACTGTTGTGACAAATTTAAGTTGACCCTAAAAAACTATCTCCTCAGTACTCATCTCTTCCCTGCACCTACTCAAAGAGGTAATAATCCACCCCCTCTGCTTTGAGCTTTCATTTATCCTACCAAAATAATAATCCTCTCCAAACCTGTACGATACTTAAACATCCCAAATTTAATTATAATTATTTCATACAATTTCTTCTTAATTCCTAACTTTAATTATATTGTACAGATACTGGCAGTAAAAATAATAAAAGAAACACCACAAAATTCAGCTTCGCCACACAGATCATAAAACTTTAACAGCTTTATTGTGGTACCTCAGCCTTTCATCTTCTAGGAATAAGTTACATTTTAGAACCTGATCCCATTTATACATCAAGTGCTATAATAAATAATTAACCAATTAAACATACAATAATTTTATTGCCAACAATTCTAATAACAATTATACTTAAACAAAGTATCATTTATACAAAATATCAAATAAATAATTTGAAAATTTCTCTTATATATTTATTTATTAAATGACACATTTCATAAAAAAAATTCCCCAGGATTTAATAAACTCCATGTAGGAATAATGTCATTCCTACATGGAGTGAATGGTGTTCGTGTCTGCATAGTATTCTCAGCAGCGTGCCTTTCATATTAATGAAGGTGCACTACTGAGAATACTATGTGGACATGAACACTATTGAGTGCAGGTAGTATGCTGCAGTAGTGCTCGCATATCCAATGTGCCCCTTGCACTCTCAAAGTGCCATATGGCACTTTTTAAATGCTTTTCAGTATCCACAGACACTGAAAGCAAATATAAATAGTAAAACAATGCCTGTAGATACTGAAATCGTTAGGAGATCTTTAAATAAATGCAGGGTTTGTGTGAAAGGTACTGTCACACACCCCCTGCATTGTGAAAGTGCCGTACAGCACTTTACAATGCTGTCAGTGTCCGCAGACACTGAAAGCAAATATAAAATAGTAAAACAGTGTCTGTAGACACTGAAATAGTTAGCATATCTTTAAATAAATGCAGGGTGTGTGTGACAGGTACCATCACACACTCCCTGCATTGTGAAAGTGACGTATTGCACTTTAAATGCTTTCAGTGTCTGTGGACACCAAAAGCTGAAGTGTGAATGGGAAGCAATGCAGGGGGTGTGTGACAGGAACTGTAACACACCCCCTGCATTCTCAAAGTGCCATACGGCACTTACCCGTCAACTTCTGAGTGCAAAGAAATCTGGACAAAGCCTAAAATGATGGGGGGATACATAGGGACAGATTTTAAATGTTGCCCTTACAAACTTAGAAAGATGATAGAATAAAAGATTTTGCATTAGCATGAATTTTCTGGAGGATGTGGAGCCTTAAACTCAAATGTTTGTCATTATTTAATGACATCAATCCTCAACTATTTGCCAGAAAGGAACAGATGATAGGAGGAACACACCAACAATATGAAGCAAAATACTGTACATTCTGTGAAAATCTGTACTGTTGAGAGGTATGCAGCACTTTACAATAATAACTAATAGTACATGAAAGCAATGCAAGGGTCATGTGACAGTTACTTTGACACATCCCATGTATTGTGAAAGTGCCATACGACATAATAAAATAAAATAAAAAAAAAAATAGAACTGCTTTCCCATGTGAAAGTTAAATGGCCAGTTGGGGTATTCCAACTGCGCACCTATTATGTCCCAATGGAACCATTCAAATTTCAGCTATACATTTCTATATAGCTACTTCTATTGCTGAAAGTTTGGACAGCTCCATTAGCTAATGGAGCTGTCCAAAATTTCAGCAGTAGAAGAAGCTATGTAGAAATGTATAGCTGGAATGTAAATAGCTTAGTGGTTAGCGTCACAGCTTGCCATGTAGTGGGTGCATGGTTTCAATATCACCACAGGATGTTTAGGTTTTACATGGAAAACAATGTTATATTATTTTTATTTTATTTAATGATGCAGTATTTAATATTGTTAACCAGGGTAGTATAGCTGGTGCAAATTACCAGTGACAATAGAGATATAACATGAAAACTCTCATTTAAACACAAGTCTCCCATACAATACAGTCACACCCCAAGGTAATGTAATAAAAGCTCATTGGGGGAGATCATGTAAATTATACCATGACTGGTCATTGATATTCCAAAACAAGCATGTTGATTGTTCAGGTCAATCAGTGTGCCTGTTGTAAATCCTAGCATATACCAATGGAATAAGGTCCAGTTGGCCTGACTCTATTCCATTGCTATATACTGTAATTTTAAAAGTGTTTTCTTTTTTTAACATAATAAAGGCAATAATAGTAAACCAGACTCTGGACATAGCAGAGAGACAGGATGGAGAAAACAGTAAGAAAATCAGGTACATTATTCAAAACTAAAGACACATATCTGATCTTCCTTGTAATTTCTCCATTCTCTCTCTGTCCTACCCCTAAACTGTCTGACATATTATTTTTGTATATATATAAAAAAAAACAAATAGAAAACAAAAATGGAGCAACAGAGACCTTCTTTTCTGCATTGATTCCTTTGCAAAGCACTGATGTACTGGGTATGTGTCAACGCAAGTCCCATATGCATTAGCAGTACATCAGAAAAAGCCCACAGATACTAGAAGAATGTGGAAGGACAGCACAGCGCTGGTATACAAAGACATTTAGTTAAGAAAAGTAAATATTTACTCTTAAATAATGTCATTGTATAATAGCAATAACCGGTATATTAAGATTTACCTATGGTTGGCTTTATTTAATCACTTGGGTCTCCCCCTCATGATTAAAACCACACCAACCATGGGTACATCATAATATACGACACCGACGTTGTTGGTTATTGCTTAAGTAAAATATATACATTTAATAATAATGTATTAGCAATGACTAATTAATATTCAATTCTGACTTATTTTTTAAATGGAAACATTTGTTTGCCCTTACCTCAGGTTTGCTGAGCACTGTTAAGCCCAGCTAAGCAATGCTTTAACAGGACCTGTCTGAGCAATACTTAGCAGTGCTCAGCTCTTCTTAGCTGGCTTGAGCATTGCTAATGAGTCCCATTCTAAGTAGTATTCAGCTCAGCTAACTGGATTTTCACACTACTAAGCACTGTTTAGCATTTGCTACCTTAAGCACTGCTCAACTCAGCTTAGCAGGTTTGCACACTGATCAGCTTTGCTCAGCAGTTTTGAAAATGGTCCAATGACGGACAAGGGTGGAAATATGGCCTAATTTAAAATGCACAGGTGGGAATATTGGCAGAAAAGTGAAAAGAAAACCCAAATTAAAGGCCATGCTGCTGAATGAAACTGCACTCATTGCAAACAGTCTTAACCAAAATTAAAGGCCTTGCGGCTAAATGAAGCTGCACTCATTGCAAACAGTCTTAACCATGAAAAATGCTGACATCTGTACAGTCACAGCAACCATGGTTAAAATCAGTGGGAGCACCCTAGCCACACCTGGTTACTCATCCTATCATACATTCAGACCCCAAACTGTGGGTAGTAAAGCCAAACGAGGTGTAGTTTCAACATATAGTAAAGACATACAAACCTTCAGGCTGGTCAAACTGTATGATGGACAGGAGACACTCCAGGCACAGTTAACCACTGACAAGACAGCTATACAGATCATAGCTAGCTACTAGACCCCAAACCTGACCCAAGATGCCCAAACCACCTATATAGACCTCCTTGTATCTATCCAGATTCAAACCTTTACCCTGATCCTGGGTGGCTTTAACTACAAAAACATAGACTGGAAGAACTACCCATGCCAGAACACAAATACCCAGAGATTCCTTGATTTTGTCAATGCAAATTATTTGGAACAGCTAGTCAATACACCCACAAGAGGTGATAATATCTTGGACTTGGTATTAATCAACATGAGTAACCACTGCAGCATCACTGCAGTATCATCCTCCCTTGTAAGATCACACTATAAAGCGGTCATGTTTGAAGTCATCATCTCCCGCGATCCCCTAGCTAGGGTCAAACAAAAAAACTTTCCCACAGCTGATTACAGCCTCCTGAGGGATGGTATAAACAGCTTCACAGCCCCCTCCCCCTCTCTAGCAACTGGCACCAGTATCCAAAACTACACCAAATTACAATATGAACATTTATATAGATGCATGAAATCAGAAATACCTAACAAGACTAAGTCATCCTCCGCAAGGAAGAGTAAACCTGTCTGAAGGACATCTGCAATAAATAAACTCTATAACAAAAAAAAAAGTGCTGTCTAAGACCAAGAAGGACCAGGTGCCCAATTGGAAGCAATCTCTCTTTAGCCTAAACAAGCATATAAGAGCACTAGTGAAATCCTCCAAAGCAAAATTTGGAGTCCAGATTGGCCACATCTATTAGAGACAGTCATAAAGCCTGATTCACATATGTCTGTAATCTCAAGGCAACATCCGAATCTGCTTTAATCTGGTGGTCAATAACACCACATACACAAACATCATTGATATAGCCAACCTGCTGTCAGACAGGTTCACTGAAAACATCACCCCCTGTCCCCCCAGCAGTACACCAGGACATCCCCAGCACCTGCCTCCCTCCCCTGATCACCATGGAGCAGGTCCTTAATGTGATCTCAAAGGCAAAAAATAAAGTCTCCATGGAACCCGGTAACATACTTGCCTGTATCCTGCATGAATTCAGGCATGAGCTCTCAGCTCCATTAAACACCCTATTAAACCACAGCCTGAGCACTGTCTTTATCCCAGCTGCATGAAGGACATTGTCGTCCCCAACACAAAGGTGTAGCACCCACTGACCCAGGCAATTATAGGCCCATTGGCCTAACTACCCTAATCTGCAAGGCCATGAAATGTGTTATCATTGACCTTATACACAAGGACATTGGCAACCTCCAAATGCTGCACACCACACAGTTTGGTTTTGTCAAAGGGAGATCATGGCTGTTAAACATGGTTGATTTCTTCAAAACAGTCACCATAGCCATGGACAAGGTGATGATGGGGTACAGTGCCTACCTTGTCCTAGGCAATGCATTTGACACTATTCCGCACTCAGGCATAATACATAAACTATCCCAGCTGGGTATCAGCCTATATATTACCAGATGGGTAGGTAACTGGCTAACTGATAGAACACACTCGGTCAAAGTAGGGGAAGCAACCTCTAGTAGTAGAACTCTAACAAGTAGCATACCCCAAGGATCGGTTTTGGGGCCTCTACTGTTTGGCATATACTTTTCTGATGTGCAAGCCACAATCAGTGGTCTGTGGCTGATCAAGTGTGCAGATGACTGCAAGCTGGGCACTGTTTTAAATTCCCCTAGTGCTGTGCACATCCTTCAAGAGGGCCTTACCCAAACACATGACTGGTACCAGAAGCATGGCCTCAAAATGAATGCTGAGAAATGCAACATTATTCCCTTTGGGGAAATTGTCATCCCCACTACTTATGACATTAATAACAACATACTAAGGATGCAATCAGTCGTGAGGGACATGGGCACCCGGGTTGATAGCAATCTGACTTTTGACCACCACATTGCCTCCATTGTACAGATGGCTGTCTACATGGCCCACCTCATAAATCAGGGTATGTCATCCAGGAACAAGGGGGTTATAACATCCCTGTACTCCTCCCTTATCAGACCCATTATTGAGTACAATGCCCCCTTCGGCATGTACTTTGCCATGCACATGCAGTGGTTGGAGAGACCACAGAGATTCCTAACCAGGAATATCTAGGGTCTCAAACACTTATCCTATACATATAGTCTAAAAGCCCTGTTTCTGTACTCAGTGTCATACAGACTGCTCAGAGGTGACCTGTGTCTGGCATACAAGGCCATGTCCTACCCGGCCTTGATGGAGTCATGCAACCTGTATGCAAGGCCTTAACCTGGTGTGTGACATGAATAGAACTTGTTTGCAGGATAGATTTGTGTCTCAAAGACGCGTGCAGCTGTGGAATAGAGTCCCTCTCCATGTCATGCAGAGTACCTCTCTATGCCTCTTTAAAAGGAACCTGGATGACTGGATGGGAAACAGAACAAACACCCCTGGAATCCCACCTGTGTCCCTGCTGGACAGGGGAAACAGGTGCAGACTTTGAAGGAGCATGGGCAAATGCATTGGCTAGGCCTATAAGCCACTCTGGGCCAATAGCCGAGTATCATCCTATGAACCTATTACTGTAGATGTTTGCTGTAATTATTTTAGACTGTCCTGCAATGTTGTCTGAAATTATTCCCTGGGAGTCTGAACTTTTTGCAGTTACTGTATTGACTGAGTATTATCTTGTTCCTTTATTAGTTATTATTAAATACAGGTAAACCTTGTAATTGTGTCTGGTCTGTATAGAACTATGTATTATTTTAGAATACTTGCATGTGTATTTGGTGATACTGTATAGCCCACTCCAATAGTCTCAGTCTTGGTCACACTTACCATTTGGCTAATAGGCACATCACACATTAGGATTTGTCATCCTTTGATAAGGGCCTTATGGTAGCTGATAATGAGCTGGATTGTGGCAGCCAGAACTACCTTTAATTGTGGGCAAAAGGGGTCATAGCTGGTAAACCTGTGCCAGCCTTTCCCAGGTGTGTGTGTGTGTGTGTGTGTGTGTGTGTGTGTGTGTGTGTGTGTGTGTGTGTGTGTGTGTGTGTGTGTGTGAGATTCATAAATCAAATGTGTCAGCTACTTGGGCAGGGATACAAAGTACAGGTCGGACAGAAAGGGTGATGGATGTTTTGTCTTTTGCACTCTGCTAAGATGTTAAGCATATAAAATGAAAGAAAATGCACCGAGCTAGCACACTGAGAATGTTTATTAATAGACAAAACAGAAAACAGAAAATGGTGAGCGCTTTCACAACATAAAGTTGCTTCATCAGACAACAGTAAAAGGCTTACACTCTATTTAAACAGTCAAATATCCATTAATTAATTAACTAATTAGGGTTAGCAAGCTGTACACAATCAAATTCAAGAGAAGCTTACCACAGTGAATCCAGTTGTTGAATGCAAATAATCCAAAAATTGGTCTAGATCAGAGCCGGAGCTCTTCCCAACTGACCAGTGCTAAGTTGGTGTAGCTATTGGTCAGTTGGGAAGAGCAAAACATTTTGTCTGCCACTAATCCTTTCTTTGGACAAATACTGTGGTATGTTAGGTTTGTAGATGACGCTTTTATGTTATGGAAGGGCTCCGGCTCTTTAGATCTTTTAGAAGATATTTTAGATGTTTTTAGTATTTTTTTATATGTCTTACTGTCGTTGTTTTATCTTATATATGTATGTACATGGTTTTTTTACACTGTATATAGTGTGGTTATATATGCTTAGTAACTTTGTGTGTAACATTATATGCATAGTGCATCTTTATTGTAGGATTCACTGTGGTAAGCTTCTCTTGAATTTGATTGTGTACAGCTTGCTAACCCTAATTAGTTAATTGAGTAATGGATATTTGACTATTTAAATAGAGTGTAAGCCTTTTACTGTTGTCTGATGAAGCAACTTTATGTTGTGAAAGCGCTCACCATTTTCTGTTTTCTGTTTTGTCTATTAATAAACGTTCTCAGTGTGCTAGCTCGGTGCAGATTCTTTCATTTTGTTTGGGCTCCTTTTTGCACCTTGCTTTTACCTACGACCGTTTTTGTTTTTTATACTATGTTAAGCATATAGTTGTGTCAGTGGGGAGTCTTACTGAGGATCTGGAGAGAGAGGGAGAAACCAGCTCCAGACTGACTGTGATCTCTGTGTGCTCTGAAGAGTAATTGTGCTTTACTATGTCTGTATTTGTTATCCTCCCATTGTGTACGTCCCTCTCTGGTGGTAGTAGTGAGGACTGAGGCTCCTTGATTATTAGGCCAGTGCAGTGGTGTCACACTGACAGTGCATACTGGTGGATACAGCTGGCCTATCACATCATGTATCTTCCTTGAGCCCGTCTCAGTCTGCCAATGTCATACATGATTATTTTACAGATTGTCCAGGTGTCCCTCACCATTCTAACATATTCTGGCTAGGTCAGTGTGTATCCCACACCTGTATCTGAATGCCTGACACCTATGGCCAGTATAACTGGTGAGCCCCTGCAGAAGAACAGCAGGTTATAGGTACTAGTAGTGGGGGTATGCTGGCTCTGACTCAGCAGCAGTGCATACATACTGAGCATACAACATTAGGGAATGGATACAGTATCTGATATTCATATACCATTACTGTGTTCCCATGGGTCTGGCATGCCACATACACATTCCTCAAACTCTGTGGACAACCATCATGTATTGTCCACCTGGTGTGCGGGAATACACATTTGTCTGGCAGGGGGTCTACATCTGTCAGGCACATGTACCCATTTTGCAAACATCTGGGTACTGCAGATGTCAGACACCTATGAGGAGGTCACCGTACTCTATATATGCACCACTCTCTGTCATTATGTACCCCAGATGTTTATGGAATGTCTACATGCACTTGTAGTAGCACTCACCTATTTGTCAGATGTAGGCTGGATGACATGTTACAGTAACATTGCCCATAGGGTCACCCAGTGCTTGATAGCAGTGATGTCTTTGGACACATAACTCAGTCTGTCACAGCAGTCAGGCCATGTCTAGTAGTTCTGGTACCATCTCAGGTGACTAGGCTATGTGCTGTGAGCATACATATGCCTAGCTCACTTGTTAGCACATGTGGATGCAAGTCAGCAGTTGATGTCCCCATCCAACAGGAACACAGGTGGTATCCCAAGGGTGTATGTGATGTTAACCATCCAGTTGACCATGTTATGCCTGCAAAGGTTTAGGTAACTACTCTGCCTGATGTGGACAAGGCGCCCATTCCACTGCAGGTTGCTTGTGTGTGACACACTTGAGTTGCCCACAAGGCAGTCCCGATCACTCACCTGGTTGAGTGTGTGTGTGTTACCACAGTGGAGCATGGCTTACAGTTGTGCAGCAGTGACAGCAATGTGGGTTTTGTGATTGCCATGCATGCCACAGTGACATAACTCCTGAGGAGTATGTATGACACTGGGTAGGAGGTTGGCATTATAGCCTAATAACAAGGCCAGCCAATCAGCTTCTACATGTGAAAGCATGTTTATAATAATGCTAATTTTACATTATTATATTAATGTTACATTTATTTACCAATGTAGTTTTTGAAATTTGCAAGGTACATGTCATACATTAAAATATGTAAACCGGATGCATTTAATGCTCATCGAAAAGGCCAAGTTTAAGCATAGGTGAGCAGTTCTCCAAAGCGTAGCGTGGTGTTCTGCAATTTTTAAATGAAATATGAGGTATATACAGTGGTCTAATAGCAGATCCTCACTGGCTAAATGGTTAGGGCACCAGCACTTGCACATTAGGTGCAAAGGTCGAATCATTACCATTCAGCTTTTTACATGTTGTAGGGAAATGTAAATGTTTTTATTTGTTTTGTACATATCACAATATGTTAAAAGTGATGGTCCAGCTTGACCAGAAGTTCATTTGCAGTGGACACCTGAGTATAAAATCCCCAGTTACACACTAGTGTCCAAAACTATTACAGTTACAGGAACAAATCACATAGTTAAATGCATGTTTAGGATATATAATAAAATAGATGCATTTAAGAATGAAGTAGCATTACTGAACAATAAGTTACATTGCTGTTGTATATATCTAAGCAGTAATTAGATTGCTATCTGAATCTAAGGCCAGCAACAAAATAACCAGCCCTGGAAAGTCCCAAACCCAGGACCCTCTGCACCAAAGTCACAGCATTGCAGCAATATGCCAAATCAGCTGTGGACATTTTGTTTTGATTTTAAAATATATCATGCAGTGCAGTGATGTAACATTAAGGAAAATGTATAACCCTACCAAGTATTGAACACATGACCCTCTGCACCAAAGTCACAGCAACACACTAGTAGGTCACATCAGCTGTGGATATTTACTGTTAATTTTTAAATTATAATTTGCAGTACAATGATGTAGCATTAGGGGAACAACTACACCCCTACCAGTTTTTAACCCCAAGGCCCTCTGCACCTGAGTCAGAACAACACACCACTACAACAACTAAGCCATAGGGAATCACCCCTGCTCCTGTACATATATCATACATCACGTTGATGTAACAATAGGGATAACATACACCTCCTCCAAATATAGAAACCTGAAACATCTGAACCAAAGCTCAATGCAATACACCAGTAGGACATCACACCTCTGGGGAATTACCAATGTTTGTACCAAGACAATCTGATCCCAAGTGACACAACTTTCACATATAATGGCATAAACGAGAGCTTATTTCAGCCTGTGATGCAGACACTGACCCAGTTCACAGTCAAATAAATGCTGTTGATTATATGGGATGCCTACGATATCAGGTACACTTGACAACTGCACAGACAGTTGCAGAATGTCCACAGGTGTGTCACCTACTTATGGCATGGCTGTCATCAAACCTATTATGTGTGCTGATGTACTGGCAAGTCAGTGCAGATTGACCTTACAAAGTCATGACTGACAGGTCAGTGTCACATGCCATAGACATCGGAACACACATGTCCATGTCAATCCTGTGTAACACACAGTATGCATGCACATATATCCTGCAAATACATCTTCCAAAATAATGACTTAGTAGTTCTATCTGTTACATTCCTAGCATGTCTCCCATTATGACACTTACAGTCCAGGCCCACAGCCCAGTGCATTGTACAACAGTTACACGTTTGTTAATACAACATAGAAATTAATGAGCCCTGCAATGTCCTGCTGAAATGTTTGCTGATAACACAGTCACTGCCACCCACAGGGGCACATCAAATGCTGTAAAGGTGAGATACATGTCAAAAATATGTATATGTGTCCTAATGTCCCCTACCAATCATTGGATGGCACTACTACCTAACATACATACCAGATGCTCATACCACACCTGGACTGTTATGGGTACACACACCCTGGCCATGCTATGACACAAGAGCTGACACTGCCCCCTCAATGACATATAAAGTATGCAGTCCCCCAATGTCATCACACTTCCCATTAGGGGTCTTGGCCAGAATACAGAAGCTGTGGCCTGCTACACATGCAGCAGTCCGTCAGGCTACCCGCTGCAGACCTAACCTATCTCCCAAACATGTAGAGCAGGGCATCCACAACACAACCATACATAAAGTGTTGGTGGGGGAATTCTCAGGTGACAGGGACATGTGTTGCGGTCACCTGTACAAGCATACCCAGCTGATACACAAGCATCAACTGCAGCAGCATGCACATCCAGATAGAAAGGATGTATGACACACACATCTGCCTGTCAGCTTGCTGACCATAGCACACATTGTTAAACAGAACAATGCTACAGAATCCAAAAATCTGTTAACAATGGGCACACATAGCATGAAGCACAGTAGAAATGACACATCAATCAATACATTGGACATCATCTCTACATACCCTTTATGATTCTGTAGCTCCCACACCTCGATAATATCCTACTCACAGGCCAGGAAAAGGGTGGAGGCCTACATGAAGAGCTTAATTATAGCACTGTGTTTCTATGCCATTGGCTAATGATAATGCAAGCCAGCTGTTTGGAATGCTAGTAGCAAGTGGGAGTCATTGATTGCTGCACAGGCAATCACATGTTCCTAAGCATTGCCTACAAAAGACAAGCAGCCACCTATGGTAAACTGCTCTAACACCTTCTTCTTGAAAACAGGCTGCCATTTCCTAGGACACCACCACTTGATTTCTTCCACAAAGGAGTACAGCAGTATACCAGGTATGTTACACAATTACATATGTAATTGAATGCAAATTGGTGGATGCAGTCATGGGATATAGGAATGTCAAATGTAGGTTTCAACTGCATTTAATGTAATGGCATGTTGTTGTTATTCTGCTGTGCAGTACTTATGGCCATCATGTATGGCTCTGTCAGCAATGACATATATCACACCTCTGGCCCCTGAGACACCCCAGTAATGGTCAGCTCAAATATCACTGATACTAGAATGTCTGTTGTACAATAGTAACAGTAAGTAGTGGTCGATACAGCTGGCATATCACATCATGTACTGTCAGTGAGCCCCTCTCAGTGTTTGAATATCATACAGACTTAGGTCAAGGATTGTCCAGATGTCAATGTACATTCTTGATGCACTCTTACTAGGTCCCTGTGTACTCCACAGCTGTATCTTATTGCCTGACAACTATGGCTATCATACCAGGTGACTTCCTGCTGTAGGACAGCAGATCATAGACTGTATTATTGGGGAGACACTGGCTCAGCCTCAGCAGCAGTGGGCATATAGGGGCCATACAGTGTAATGGAATGCTTAAAGTTGCAGATATTAATGTACCATTATGTTCCAGGGGTGTGGCATGTCACACACACACACACACACACACACACACACACACACACACACACACACACACACACACACACACACACACACACACACACACACATTCCCTGAACACTGTGGACAACTGTCACATATTGTCCAAACACTGTGTAGAGGTCTACATTTGTCTGGCAGGGGGTCTACATCTATCAGGTACATGTACACATTCCGCAGACATATGGGTACATCATATGTCAGACACCTACCAGGAGGACACCCACACCACATATGCAGTGCCCTCTGTTATTGTGTTGCACAGATGTTGCTGGTAAGTCCTCGTGCACCTGTAGTAGCACTCACCTATTTGTTGGAAGTAGTCCAGATGAAATGTTACTGTAATGTTGCCCATAGGGGACACACAGCAGTCAATGGCAGTGATGGGTATGGACACATACTAACACATTCTGTCACAGCACCAGGCCATAACCGGTATCCCTAGTACTATATAAGGTTACTTGGCTTATGGGCCCTGAGCATCCATATGCCTAGGCTGGCTGTTAGCCCATGTGCACGCATCCCAGTACCTGCTAGCCCAGTCCGACAGAGACACAGGTGCTATAACAAGGGTGTATTTGGAGTTAACCATGCATTGATGCAGGTTCCACCTGTAATGGTGTTAACGGCTAACCTGCCTGATATGGACAGGGTGACCATTCCACAGCAGGGTGAGTGTGTGGTACACTGGTTCAGTATAGAATCCCAGAATGCTAAAATCCTGAATTTCAGTATTTTTAAATTTTATAGCCGAAATCTTTAAATACCGAAACCCCATAACCGTGAAATTTAAAATCGTGAACCTACAGTGCACATACACCAGACACATACACATACATACAATCTCCCCCCACAATCAAACAAACAATCCTACACTACAAACAAGCCCCCCCCACATCCCCCTACTTACATATATTAACTCCGAGATTGCACAATCACACACACACACACACACACACACACACACACACACACACACACACACACACACACACACACACACACACATTTCACAGCCCCTTGCACACACACATCACAGCCAAAACACACACTAACATACACAAAAGCCCATAACCAACACACTCATACGTACTTACCTATACTTACACCTTTGCATTCACACACCACAACACCAGAAGCTCCAAACTTCGTTATTTTGAATTTCCCACTTCTGGTGTTTCGGAATTTCAAGGCTTCGGTATTATAATTTCGAAATACTGAAAGTCGGTTTTTCAGTATTTCAAAATTATAAAGGGAACCTGTGGTACACACATCCAAGCTGCCAACAAGCACAGTTGCTGTCACACACCAGGTTGATGGCATGTGTGCGTGTCTTAACACACTGGGGCATGAGCTGCACCTGTGCAGTATTCCCATCATTGTGGTTTCAGTGATTGCCATGCATGCCACACTGAGCTCACCCTTGCGGATTATGTATGACACTAGGTAGACTGTTGGCCTTATAGGCTATCATTCTATGGTAGATTTTTGAGCCCTGGTATTGCCTGGTGGGGAAAGACATTGATGTCCGTAGCTATTGCATGTGCTGTGTGATGTGAATGATGAACAGGGAATCATAGACAAAACAGGGCCTTATTGGGGGGAATACAAGGATGTTTACACCCCATGTCCCCTGATGGTATGCCCATATGTATGCCTTGGCCCATGTAGCAGCATTACCTTACAATAGATGCAACCTTGTAGTGATAGGTCTTGGTGCCAAACACCTGTGTCCACAGATCCCCCATGACCAATTGCATGCCTAGGATGTATTTAGTACTGTGATAATATGTGTGGACATCACTCTCCTCAAAGGGGTTGACAATGGATTTTGTGTTATGTGGCCTGAGCTCATGTGTCTGTGAACAGTTATCTATCTGTGTGAGGCCCTCCTAGGCAGATGTCCACATCATTAGGGAATCTGGCAATGGCACACAGCATGCAGTCATCTGCAGACATGGTTGCACATGGGATAATGGGTACTTCCCTGCATCTCAGGAGTGTACATCACACATAACAGAGGGCAGTACACAGAACAACAGGTTACTTCACTAGATATGGGTAAACCGATTTTTCCTATGTGGCATAGGTGGGTTGTGTCTGCGCACCACTGTGATACCCCTATGGTAACATATGGTGTGATATATACATGGAAGTGTTATATCTATAATGGGTAGGTGGGTTATGCCATCCCAGGGTTTGTCAATGTCAAGGTAGGTGTTTTTTAGTGTCTTGTTATGTCCATGCATATGGTGACTGTGTCATACAGGTCAACTGAGTGTAACAGACATGACCCCTTCCTGGGCAATGCCTAAATGTCCATGATGGAGTGTGTGGAGGTCCCCAATGTCATGGTCAATGGGTTCCAATATAAACTGTGCCATGTTCTTGCAGAATAGCATAGTTAGGCTGCTTGGTGTATCATGTGACTGAGTGGTGTACACCACACCATACTCATGACGGGTGACAGTACTTGTCCATCACATGGCAGGGACAATGGCAGTGGGCAGTCCTACTTTGAATACAGTACCCTATGGTGTTACAATGTTATGGTTTGGCCCATGTAGGATGCACCCTATGATGTGGTTGTGACCCATGGCAGATGTATACCTTGACGTTCAGCTAACAGTGGTGAACCATTCCCCACATTTAGGAGACAGGTGAGTTTGTGTGGACATCTTGATGCACTGATGGTGAAGACAGGGGGTTGCACCTACACCAACTGTGTCAGCCATCCAGTATGCCATACCAACAGCACTGGTATAGCTGGTGTCCATGACCACCACAAGTGAGCAGATGCAGGTGGACCCTGTGCTGTTGCAGACATATGTGCAGTAAAGGAGAGGACTGTCTGTAGTGGATGTAGAAAAAGTAAGCTTATTGTTTGTGGTGCAGGTGTACAGGACTGATCCCATTCTTATGTACATGCTATGGAGACATTGTTCCCGAATGGGCAACTGCCCCTACTTTTTGTCAAACAGTGGTATGTCTTCCCTGTTATGGACAGTATGTATTACAAATGTCCACCAGACAGGTGTACATGTCCTAGCAGATGAAGGTGTATGCCTGTAGTGTGTCGTATACTACATGCATCTATAGAAATGCACATATAGCACTTGTGTATATGTGTGCCTATTGCTGCCAGTCTTTGGTGAGGTGTTGGGGGGGTGTGGCTGTGTATATACCCCCACAAGAGGATGTACTACATGCTGGAGGTGTATGTATGGCTGACCATAGCTAGATGGGTTTTATGGGAGATGGGAGTGCAAATGTTTCCACTTGATGTTAGTGTTGTCATAGATAATGACACTGTATGTATGCTGCAGTGGTAACCTCTGTGGTGTATTGCCAACTGCACTACACCTTCAACTTATGTTGGGGTAGCCCCCAGCTGCACTGAAGTGTCTGTAATTGGACTGATGACATCTTTCCAGGGCAGTCATGTGCTGTCATGGGTATGCCTTACAATGCATGTTACAGCAATTGAAGTGACCCAGGTACAGGGTACACACATGGCTCCTAATACAGTTGATGATGTACATATAAGCAGAATGGGATTAGTGGTCACATGTGGTTGCTGGCAGCTAGCTGTCATCTGCATAGGTGTGTGCTGTCAGAAGTGAACTACCCATGCGGTGTCTCCAATGCATTTTACTGGCTGTACAGCATGGAGTTGTTTATGTGTCTCATATTTACTGAAACACCATGTCACATGCCATTACTGGCTTCACCTTTATGTTCTGAATGTATGATAGGATGCTTGACCAGGTAAGGCTGGGGTGCTGTCTGCAGCTGTGAACCATGGTGTGTGTGACTGCACAGATGTCTGCAATTCCCACAGTTAAGAATGCTTGCAATGAGATCTGAGTCATGTATGCAACTCTACTGTCTAGCAGCATGGCCCTCAATGTGTACCGCACTGACAGTTGTATGTTGGCATTACTAATGGGGTCAGTATGGGGCCGCCGACAACCAGTGCCAGACCTATGAAGACCAGTGAAGAGAGATGGAATCCATCACTTGCAGAGCATTGTGGTCTTTTTATCATATCAGCCCACAATCACAGGTACTGATATATCAGGAATATCACAAGAGGAAAGGGGCATATGTTAAGGCCAACCATTTCATTCCTGGATTGCGCCATCTTTCTGAATGACATTAGAATGCTGTTTAAAGCTATGCACATACCTGCCTAGGACACATAATCATTGTGCTCACTCCTGTCTCACTGCATATAGTCCAGGACTGTACATAGGTTCATAGGTTCATAGGTTCATACTAGGCTATCTGCCCTAGGGCATTTATAAGCCTAGCCAGAGTGTGTTTGGCTTTCACCACCCATTTTAAATTAATTTTGCTATGCCTTTTTTTGAGGTTAGTATACTGTGCCTCTGTCTAACAGTGACACAGAAGTGATAGCCGGGGTAAACCTACGATCTCCCATCCACTCATCAAGATTCCTCTTGAAGAGAGTCAAAGTGGGACTCTGCCTAACTTGGACTGGGATTTTATTCCAGAGTGAAGGGAGCCTCTGGGTTATGAATCTGTCCCTCCAGCATGTCGTATTTATTTCAGTGCTGAGGTTCAAGTCTCTCGAGTGCGTAGCTCGATGGGATTTGGATTTTCTGAGGTGCAGCATGTCCATTAATTCCGGGTTGGACATGGCTTTATACGTCAGGCACAGATCGCCTCTGAGCAGGCGGTATGCCACTGAGTAGAGCTGGAGTTTCTTTAACCGGGCAGCATATGGCATCTGTTTGAGCCCTTTGATCCTCCTGGTGAGGTACTTTTGGGGTCTTTCCAGTTGCTGCAGGTGTCTGGTAAGGTACATCCCAAAGGGGCATTGTACTCAATTATGGGCCTGATGAGGGATGAGTAAAGAGCGATGACCTCCCTGATCTAGATGTGAATCCCTTCATGATTAGGTGGGCTATATAAAATGTTTTTCTAACCACTTTGGCCACGTGTTTGTCAAATGAGAGATTGCTATCAACTTGGGTCCCCAGGTCCCTAATTACTTCTTCTGTACTTAATGGATTACCACCTATGTGGTAATTTGTGGGCACTTTGTTCTTGCCAAAGGGGATGACTATACACTTTTTGGCATTTAGCTTGAGGCCATGGCTCTGGCACCAGTTGTCTGTTTCTATGAAGCCCTTTTGGAGGATGCTTGTGTCAGCTGGAGAGTTGATTATGGCACCCAGTTTGCAGTCATCTGCAAACTTGGTCAGCCACAGTCCTTCCGTGTTGGCCTGTACCTCAAGAAATATATACCGAACAAGAGAGGTCCCAGGACTGAGCCTTGTGGGACGCCACTTGTAACTGGTTTGGAGTCTGACATGGCTCCAGCAATTCTAACCATGTGGGTTCTGTCCTTGAGCCAGTTTGCAACCCATCTAGTGACATAGGGGTTTATATTTAAGCTGGTGAGCTTATCTATAATGCCCGAGTGGGGTATTGTATCGAAGGCTTTTGCAAGGTCCAGGTAGGCTGTGTGGACCACCTTCCCCTCGTCAATGGCCTTGGTGACAGTTTCTAAGAAATCGACCAGGTTTAAGAGGCAGGATCTGCCCTTAACAAAGCCAAACTGGGTAGGATCCAGTGTCTGTAGGTCCCCAATATCTTTATTTATGAGGTCCATGATGATCCTTTCCATAGCTTTGCAGACCAAGCTAGTCAGGCTTATGGGGCGATAGTTTCCAGGATCCGTTGAGGCACCGCCTTTGTGGAGAGGGACCACTGTTGCTGTATGCCACTCTTTGGGTACATATCCTGTAGTAAGGCTAAGATTGAACAGTAGTTTTATGTTTGGGTTTAGCTCTTCTTGGAGTTCATGTAGGACGCAGCCCGGGACACCATCTGGTCCCATTGATGCTGTGTTTTTTGCTTTGGAGAGGCGGCTCTTACCTGAGCATCTGAGATGTCAGGGGGGCAGCACTCTGTTGGGATAGATATTTGCCCTTTTGGTGGGGAGAGGGGGAGAAGTTTGCACTGAACCTGTCAGCTAGGATGTTGGCAATGTCTGTGGGCTCGGTGTATTTTATGTCATTTTGGACTAATTTTGAGCATATCTGGGAATTCCCACCCAGGTTCCTAACATAACTAAAGAAAGCCTTGTGATTATCCTTAGTGTCCTGTGCAATTTTTCTCTTGAAGCTGGCCTTAGACGATTTTATGAGTGCCCGTAGTTTTTTGCTAATACTGATCAGAGATGCCTTCCCTTTTTGGGATTTTGCTCTATCATGTAATAGCTTCCTCCTTCTATTGTATAGTTTGTTTATGGCTGGGGTCCACCAGACAGGACGTCTGCCTTTGGAGGATTGGGTCTTGGTTTTATTTGGGATTGCATAATCCATGCATTCCTGAAGGTGTTCATAGAATGCATTTATAAAGGATTCTGCGGTCTGGGCCGTATTTTCCACAGGCCCGGGGGCTTTGAAGGATTTCGCCTTGGTTTTGAAGCGTGTGAAATTTGCTTTAGAGAAGTTTTTCACTGTGGTTTTCTGGGCAGGAGGTGGGGTCGGGATGTGAATATCCAGTGAGATTAGTTTATGGTCTGATCTTACCAGTGAGGGATACACTTCTGGTCTGGAGCATAGTGTCCCCATGTTGGTGATGATCAGGTCCAATATGTTTTCCCCTCTTGTGGGAGTGGTAACAAGTTGTTCCATAGCATTTGAGTTTATAAATTCTAGGAACCTTTTGGCTAGGGTGTTGGAGCTAGAGTAATGCTCCCAGTCTATGTTTGGGTAGTTGAAGTCGCCCAATATAATGGTGTTTGGAGAGACCTTCATATTTTCCAGTATTCTCAGGAAGGCCAAGTGGGGTTCCTGTGTTTGGGAGGGTGGTCTGTAGCAGGCTATAAACTGGAAGGCAGTTTTACCCACAGTTAGTTGCACATGGATAGTCTCTGATGCTTCGTGCTGTGCCACCAACCTGGAGGTGTGGGTATCTTTGACGAATATTGATACTCCCCCTCCTTTTGTGGTTCGGTCCAAGTTTTGGGGCCGAAAAGCATGGTATGAGGTATAACCTGGTAGTGCTGGGGTGCTCTCGGGAGCCTTGAACCTGGTTTCTGTTACTGCACAGACATCGATGTTCTCCATGCTAAGGAGAGTTTCAAGTGCGTGCATCTTGAGGTTTAGACTTCTGGCGTTGAGTAGCATTACTCTTAGTTTCTTATCCCTTGTGATACCTATGGAGGTGGGTTTGTCTTTTCAGCCTTGCCTAAAAAAGGCACTATGGGGGTAGTAAGAGCCTTTGCCAATATCCGAAAGCCCAGGGGTGACAGGTGCAAGCCGTCCCTAGCGAAGCATCGTGGCTTGTCGAGCATGTCATCCCAGGCTGACAGGCATTGAATCCCCTTTGAATGACACCAACACTTAAGCCAATTGTTGTAATTGATCATCTTGTCTTCATATTGTGGCATAATTCTTGGTGAGGGTAAGATGCTACTCAAGGTCAGGGTCATACCGGCCTGGGCTACATGCTCAGAGAGCTCCTCTATGTCTCTTTTCATCTAGTCCAGGGAGGTACGTCTCAGGTCATTCACACCAGCATGGACAATGACTGAGTCATATTTGTACTTGCCTTGGAGTGACCTGAGTGCTTGTGTTATGTGGCAGATCCTAGCGCCCGACAGTCAGCTCACCGTGACCTTCTCCTTGTTCAGCCTGGTGAACGGGACGTCAGTGTGCCTGACGATAGAGTCACCTATTACAAGTGTATCAGGTGTGTTGTTTAGCCTTAAGGGCTGTGACTGTTCGGCACACTGGCTTTGTGAGCTATGTGTTGCACGTGTTTTGTTTTGGGGTAGCGGTTGCTTGGGTGTCTGCTTTGGAGGTCTCTGCTGCTTAGGCAGATTTTTATTTAGAGCCTCTGAGTATGTTTTTGTGTGTTTATGTGTTTGATTTGTTGTCGTGGTAGGTCTATGTGAGACTGGAATTGTAGTGAGTGTGGTTTCCTTCTCCTCCTGACTGGTTACGCCAGTACTGAGTTGAGAGAGCTTAGCCTCCAGTTTGGCTATATGGTTGCATCTCTCACATGTGTTGGAATTTGTTGGGAGGAGGAGAGGGTTGTCTGTGTACATGAGGCAGTTGTAACATTGCCTCAAGATTCCCCGATTCACCAGCTGGACCAGAGAGGAGATTGACAACTGACCTTTGGACATGCTAGAATAATATTGGGAATTCCTTTATAATTGAAAAAAAGGGCCAATGGGGAACAAGGTACTCAAGGGGAGTTTGTGAGGGTGTAGTGCTTTTAATTTTTTAGAGCTGACTTATATAATTGCTTTAGTGAGCAAGTGCCAGGTAACTTAAATGCAATGTGTTGCAGTTAACTTAAATGCAAAAACGACAAACAGTAACTTTCTTTCAAGTGAAACAAGGAAATAAGTACAGTAAGCAATGCAGATATCACTAGGGATCCACAGAAGTGCTAAAAGGCCGTGTTTTAGGTGGAATTAGCATTTCAGGGAAATAAACAAACAACAAGCATACAAATAAAGCTAGATTCAGCATGCCTGGATCTAGTCTATGCTACGTCATGTCATGCCAGGAACACCAGGAACACCTACAGGTATTGTGACAGACTCATGACAGTACCTGTTGGTGATGGACAGTGGTGCGTATGCAAAATGGTGGAGTGTGACACCTGGCTCAACCTTGATGCAAGTGAGTATGGTTTGCATGGTACTGTGTTTGACATGAATAGGATGTGCTTTCCTGAAAAAGGGCAGCCTGTGGTAATCGAACATGTCTATTCAACAGATAAGTTTGCTGTCTCGTATGTGATTCTGGCCTGTTGTGCTGGTAATGCTTACAGAGTTATTCTCACATTTATGGAGCAGATGTTGAAGGGCTGAGCACAACATTGCCATCTAGGCATGCCACAGCCCACCTGTGGTAAACCTGTCAGATACAGAATGGGGTGGTACTGAATCTGGGATAGCTGCATGCAACAGGTGTTGAAGGCCATGGATAACATTTGTGGGAGTTAACTTCCCCTTTCCACTTGCTGCTGCTGTCTGCATAGGTACATTCCACAATGTCCATGATGATAATGCATTGTAGTAATGACAAAGGACTTAACAGAGGTAAAGTACACCTTTTGCCTTGATGCAGTCCCTTTACTGATGTGGTAAAGCATGTACAAGCCTTTCCATACCCACTATATGACCCCATAGCAGTATGTTACAAACAGTTTGTGTGTTTATGACAGACAGCACACTATGTACAGTGGACACTGCCTTGGACAGTACCTACATATGTGAGTGCTGGCACTTAGCATTCATGCTTATTTGTGTGGGTCATTGGGTACAGCAGCTAATCACAGGACCTCCACAAGTCTGCATATTCCACACACACATATGCAACACAGACTGGGTTCACCATCTTATCAAATGTGGACTCTGTTACACGTCTTGCAGTACCGTGACAGTTGCCAGGACATATCATACCCACAGGAAGTGCAACTGACAGGACTTCCCTGGGTTTGCTAATATGGATTTACTAATATGACAGCTTCTTGGAGTCACATTACCTTTTCTTATGCTATTTGTCATAACATTCAGATGCTTCTGATTGAAATAACTGCTTTATACAACTATTAGACAATGTTAAGAGTATGTTTGTTGCCCTACACTCTGGGGACCTCTGTATTGCTTGAGTCATTGTCACAGGTCACACCTGGCCAAACATGGACTGCAACCTGCAGGGTGGGACACATGGTGGCTGTACCTCTCCCCTCTATATATTGTTGCATATGTCCTGATGTTTGCCACATATGTTTGTTCCATTCCACATGACACTGTGGTTTTGTGGCACATATGTGGCAAAACGTGACAGAGTAATAGTAAATATGATAATGTATATTGTCAGGTAAGACCACATAACCTTCAAGGGATCCATGCCAATGCACAAGCTGCTATGCTGTCTACTTTTTATGTGTGTAGCAGTAATATGTATAGATTGAGCCTTATATCTGGCCTTTCACCAACTCATCTGTATGGCTTTATCCAGGTGTCTTTCTATGATGTTTTGAGAGGTATGCTGGTGGCCCTATCACAGTCACACCACTGCAAGGGGATATACATATATGCACACCCACCAACCATGTGGTTCCATTGTTGGGAGTACAACCCCTACCTGGCTGGTTTTACCTATGTTGTTGCTATATACATGGCACAAGTGTCACAGAGCCTATTTAGTGTAGGCGTGTCTGAAACTACTATTAAGGTAGTTGACATATGCAGGTGGTGTAAGGATTGCCACTTCGGGTTTTCAGGTCCCTAATAATGTTATAACCATCTCACTCAAATATTGCTGCATGTGGAGATGCATTGAAACATGCATGCATACAGAGTGGGCACTTTTGTATTTAGAAGACCTACCTCACTAGTTACCTACACTACATACCAACAAAGGTATTGCATGGGCAACAGTGGTATTGATGTATAAAATGTGTAACTTTGCTTCTAAGGTGGATGATATCTACAGGGTGGAACAGGCACACTAAATGGTATAACCATCTCATACACACACACACACACACACACACACACACACACACACACACACACACACACACACACACACAGGCATGGCTAAAGGGGATATACATACACACACACACATACACTCCCACAGTTGGCACTATTCAGATTATAATCCCTACCTATTTAGTTGTCTGTTCTATACTGCTACATACCTCTTGTATGCGCCATGGGGATTATCTGCTGTTGACATAACTCACAACGTCATACACCAATTAACCTGAACAAAGCCTTCATTAATTGTGGGATACACTCACAAAATATAAGGATACTTTTCACATATACCTAGATAACTGATAGGGTAACAGGTTTTACATCAGTATGACCTTTCAGTAGGGTATGACATATGTAACACATATGTCTGTCAATATTTCTGACATCAACTCTCATTTATTTGACACTGATTTGACAGAAAACTCCTTTTATATGAGACATAGACCACATATATGTGGCAAACATCTGGTCATTCTGCAATATGTTGTACAGTGGAGTGGTACGGCCTACAGAGTTTAAAATGGTGCTTCTAAGGTGGATGATATCAATAGGCCTTATGGCATAATGCCATGGGGAGGGGGCCAACAGGGCTCAAAACAGTATAACCTTTGCATGGATTATGCATCACTCTCACACACACACACATGTGCATATATATATATATATATATATATATATATATATATATATATATATATATATATAAATAACAAAAACCTTCTCCAAAGTTGATTACAACCTCCTGAGGGAAGATATAAACAGCTTCACAGCCCCCTCCCTCTTCACAGAAACTGGCACATATGTCCAAACTTACACGAAAGTACTATATGAGCATGTATACAGCTGCATGGATCAGGAATACCAGACAGGACAAAATCCTTCTTCTCAAGGAAGAGTAAACCTGTCTGGTGGACCTCTACAATAAATAAAATCTATAATAAAAGGAAAAACTTTCTGTCCAGGACCAGGAATGAGCAGGTGTTTAATTGGAGGCAATCTCTCCTTTGCTTGAACAAGTAATAAGAGCATTAGTGAAATCCTCCAAAGCAAACCGAGTCCAAACTGGCCACATCTACTAAAGACAATAATAAGGCTTTCTTCACATATGTCCGCAATCTCAAGGGAAGCACCCAGATATGCTCAGAACTGGTGGTCATGGACACCACATACACAAACTCTGTAGATATAGCCAACCTACTGGCTGACAGGTTCAGTGAGAAATTCACTCCTCTGTTCCCCCATCAGTAAAACAGGACATCCCTAGTGCATGCCCCCCTCCCCTTATCTCTAGGGAGCAAGTCATCACTGCCCTCTCAAAGGCACAAAATACATGGGACCAGATAACATCCCAGGCTGCATCCAACATGAAGTCAGAAAGGAACTTGCAGCACCATTAGGCACCATATTCAACCAAAACGTGAGTACCGGCTTTGTCCCAGCTGAGTGGAGGACAGCTACTGTTATCTCTTTGCACAAAGAAATAAAATCCAACAAGGTGGTGAACACGGACAAGCTCCTTCAGTATACAGATGCACGGGACCGTTTATAAGCACACAAAACTGTTTATTAATGTTACAATTTCTTGCACATTTTTGTCTCCATAAGCAGACAAGGGGACATTGAAATGTGGGGCTTGTCAACAGTGCCAATATGTGTCCAGTAAGGAGAGCCTAGTACTGACAAGTCGGGGTAGAACACTTACTAGTCACCAGTACCACAATTGTAACAGTGAAATAGTGCTGTATTTGGTGATGTGTAGCCAGTGTGCCTTATTTTACATAGGCAAAACGATCGCAAATTAAAGAGACGTATTTATGAACACACTTACGACATTAAGAATAAGAATGACACCAACAATCTCTTTAAACACACTATTTCATGTAGCCATGCTAAGTTTAGCTTTTTTGTCCTTGGAAGTACCCCAATTGACATCAGAGGAGGACCTTGGGAGACCTGCCTGGAATACAGAGAATTGTACTGGCAGGTCCTTTTGGAAGCAGGCAGACAGTCAGGATTAAATGGATACATTTCTATTTTACCCCTTTTAAAATTAAGAGCTGCCAAACTGTAAATGGGGCATTAATATAGGCATTAACAGATCTATTTCACAATTATTGATCGGTTGATAATAATATGCCTAGTTGTATCTTCAGGTACAATTTTTTTTAAGGCTTTGCCAGTAGATGGTGCTAACCTCATATTTATTTGGACACATTTAATTTATCTTGGTTTTAGAGTCATACGTTGGTGTTTTTTTGTGATGAATGTAATTTTTTTTTAATTTTTTTAAAGGGTTTTATTAATTAATTTTAAGCTAGCTACATTAGGACAGCATTTTTAATTAAGTTGTTATGCATTATTTTTAAATGTTGATCTATATGGTGTTTGAAACAGGGTTGTGATAGTATAAGTGAGTTTAAATGAACAATTTAATTAAGAGGTGATACTGATTGGCTAAATAGTTTTGTTCATTATAAAAGTGCTCAGAATTCCTTGTTTGTTGTCTGATGAAGTCTACTTATGGAGACAAAAACGTGGAAGAAACTGTAACGTTAATAAACAGTTTTGTGCACTTATAAATGGTCTCATGCGTCTGTATACTGAAGGAGCTTGCCCGTATTTACCACCTTGTTGGATTTTATTGGTTTTATTTGTTGGTGGTTCAACTATCCTTACTTTTTGAGTTATTGGGGCCCTTTGCACAAAGGTGGAGTGTCCACCGATCCAGGAAATTATAGACCCATCAGCCTGACTAGCCTGATCTACAATGCCATGGAGCGGATTATCATGGACCGCATTAACAAGGGCATTGGCAACCTTCAGACATTTGATCCCACACAGTTTATTTTTGTCAAGGAGAGTTCATGCCTGTTAAATTTGGTTGACTTCTTTGAGACAGTCACCAAGGCCATAGATGAGGGGAAGACAGTGCACAACGCCTACCTCAACCTGGCCAAGGCCTTCAATACTATTCCCCATTCAGATATAATAGATAAACTCTCTCAACTAGGCATCAATCCATATGTTACCAGATGGGTAACAAACTGGCTCACTGATAGAACCCGGCTAATCAAAATAGGAGAAGCCATCTCAAGTTGTAGACCCATAACAAGCAGTGTAGCCCAGGGGTCGATCTTGGGCCTTTGCTGTTTCGGACACAATTCTCAGATGTGCAGGCCAAATCTAGTGGCCTCTTGCTGACCAAGTTTGCAGATGACTGCAAGCTGAGTGCTGTCATCAATTCCCCTAGTGATGTTGACATCCTCCAAGAGGGTCTCACCCAAACAAATGACTGGTGTTAGAAACATGGCCTCAAACTGAATGCCAAAAAATGCATCATCATCCCTTTTGGGGAGAATGACATCCTCACAAATTATCAGATTGATAATAAGGCACAAAGCACACAATCAGTCATGAGGGACCTGGGAACCTAGGTTGAAATCAGACTGACTTTTGACCAGTATATTGCCTCCGTTGTATGGAAAGCTTTCTACATGGCCCACCTCATTAGTAAGGGTATCTCATCCATGGACAAGGTGGTTATAATATCCCTGTATTCTTCCCTTATAAGACCAATTATTGAATACAATGCCCCTTTTGACATGTACCTCACAAAGCACATTCAGCAGCTGGAGAGACCACAGAGATTCCTCACCCAGAGAATCCCAGGTCTCAAACATCTACCCTACACAGATAGGCTAAAAGCCCTGTTCCTGTACTCAGTCTCCTACAGACTCCTCCAATGTGACCTCTGTCTGGCATACAAAGCAATCTCAGACCCCACCCTGATGAGACGGCTGCATATCTGCAACTCAAGCTCCACTCAAGTAACCCACATGCAAGACCTCAACCTGGTCTGTAACATCAATAGGACTTGTTGGTGGGACAGATTTGTGTCCCATAGACTCCCCCTTTTGTGGAATAGACTCCCTTTCCACATAAAACAGAGTACCTCATTAAACGTTTTTAAACACAACCTGGGTAACTGGATGGGGAACAGAATATACACCCCATCTGTATCACCTATGTCCCTGCTGGACAGTGGCATAGGGTGCCGACTTGTTGGAACATTGGCTAAATTCTTGGCTAGGCTTGTAAGGGCTTCAGGGCCAATAGCCTAGTAACTTCCTATGATCCTATGATCGATACATCTGCTGTGGTCCTCAGAAGGTTTGTTTTGCTCTTTTACTATAAGGCTCTACATTTTGGCAATAGCTGTCACACTCTTATATATACACATCTAGACAGGCACATAGATGAAAGTTGTACACAAGCCCAGACATGGGGACAAGGGTCTTAATATTTCCAATCCAAGCGTAGACAGTTGGCAGAAGGTTTTTGTATTATTTTCCTTTTTTTTTGAGTATGAGGTGTGCATCTCAGCTGTCTGTCATTGATGTTTTCACATCAACCAATATTGTTTATGGACAGTTTGCCAGGCAACTGCAAAGTTATGGCAAGCACAACAGATATAGGAGGCATAGGTGTGGACATTCTGTGAATCCCTGTAATTCCAGGGGTATGGATGGTACCCACTGACTCATTGTCAGTACTGATGCAGTAAAGTGGTAGACTTAATATCCTGGCAGTCCACTGACCTGTCACACCCTGCTGTTGTACTAGGCACCATGTACATTACTCAGAGCTGTGTACTATCCTTATGTGTGGCCCGCTGTCCCTACACTGTCCAGCTTTCCTGCAATAACATATATTTCTTCTGGACAGTCTGTATAACTCCTACTGTCAGTGTAGCTGACATGCGGATGTGTTGCCACGGTCAGTCTGGAACCATGGACCCTGACAACCACAGTCCTATAGTTAGATCAGTAGGTCCCAACAGCCACCAGTAAGTGCTGTGTACTTTCTGACACTATTAACCACAGACATACGGAACACATTGATCCCTGCATATTGTGGAACTGGAACAATTTATCAAGCTGATTGTGACACGCCTGTGAATGTGTGGTGTATTGCTATTACCTTACAAACATACATGTTACTGCAGTTGTATGTGAACACAAGTGTGTTGGGGGGGGGGTCATACCACTCAACTGTACACATCTTCACTGACTGTCCAGATGTTTGCCTCATATTTTGTTTCCATTTTTCATTACACATATGGTTGTGTGCCAAATATTAATGAAATAATTTAAAACTGAAATTAGAAAGTTATGACAGCCATTTGAGTTTCAGACTTCCTGCCTGCACTACAGAGAATTCATGCTACTGCAACAGCTGTTATTGCATCAACTTTTGATGCTTGTAAGAACAATCTATATGGCATGCGACTGGTTTTGAGACTTTGCCACATATTTCTTGATGGGTTTGTACAGCTTTTGTTGTTGGAGGTTTGGACCTATGTATGGGACTCCAACATTGATATCCATGCATTTGTCCTATGAGCCCACTGTTTGTAAGTCCCTCACATAGGGCAGGGGATTTTGCTAGCACAGCGCCTACTGCATATTGTATGGCAGGCAGAACCTGGCAGTGTGTGCCTGTTGTCCCATATAACTGCCCATTGTCTGCTGCTATCCCAGTAACCCACTCCATTCCCATGTATACATGCAGCAATTCTATACATATGCTACTAAAGTGTACTATGCCATTCATTTATCATTAGGAAGAGTGACTTATCTTGTGGCAGCAGCATTTGCGAGGACATTGCTTCAGGGCTGACTCTGTCAGATGCATACAGTATACAGCCTATATATGATATTGTATAGGTAGTGTGATGTATGTGGCACTGTTTTTACTGTGTGTGCAAGTCGAAGAGAGGTGTCAGTCCCTGTGCCACTTAGGGCATCAGTGTATGTGCTAATTGTTGCTTCTTTGCCAAGGCCAGGGCATACTGGGCACACGTATGTCTGCCTATAAGGACAGACTGAGTGGGTTCCTCTTCTGAGTCCTCCTGTACCTGTGGTGACTTTAGCACTGGTGAGGGGGTCTGTGGGTCTCTTCCCTATGAGGTTCCTGCCACAGCTGTTTCTGCAGTATCATATTGTGCAGCATGGTACATACTATAAACATGTGTGCACATGTGGCTGGGGAGTACTGCAGGGCTCCACCTGATATGTCAAGGCAGCATAACCATTACTTGAACATCCCAAACACACACTCTACGATGTTCCTATTTTGTGAGTGTGCCTCATTATGGTGTTCTTCAGTGTGAGTGTGTGTGTGTGTGTGTGTGTGTGTGTGTGTGTGTGTGTGTGTGTGTGTGTGTGTGTGTGTGTGTGTGTGTGTGTGTGTGTGTGTGTGTGTGTGTGTGTGTGTGTGTGTGTGTGCGTGTGTGCGCGTGTGTGTGTGTGTGTTTGCGTGTGTCTGTGTGTGCATTTCTGATTGGTGTCATCATCCACGGTTCCAGTGCATAGGCAGCATCACCCATGAAATGGTCATTTGTGATGTCCCCCCTGGCAAATGCCTGGTACAACTGTGAGGCGTGCCAGATGTGGGAGTCGTGATAACTGCCAGGGCTACCAGCACACACATTGATGAAAATGCCTTGGGCATTGCACATGACTTGGCAGATGATAGAGTGATAGCCCTTGCAGTTGATGTAGACTCTACCCTCTTCACTGGTTGATGCTTTGATGTGGACATGGGTACAGTCTGTGGCACACAATAACTGTGGGTAGTTTGCTATATAGTGGAAGAGATGCATATTGCTGGTCCTCTCCTCAGTGGTGCTGGAGAAATATATGTGCTCACTGGCATGTCTTAGCATGAAATCCAGGAAATGGTGGAATACCCTGGATGCAGATGCCTGTGAGACCCACACGATGTCCTCAGTAGGTCTTTGGAAAGTACCTGTAGCTAATATTCTTAGGGCTACACATACCTTTGTTTCCACTGGGATGGGTTTCCCTCTGTTGCCTGTGGGTATGAGGTGAGGGACGAAGAGCTCAGTGAGTTGCTATAATATTTCCCTGTCCACCCTTGTAGCGCTCTATCTTCAGCTCATGTAGCCCCTGACAGGTTACCTGGTTATGAACACTCTTCTCCTTCTCATTCTGGGCCACTTGTCAGCATCATCATCATCACCATCGGTCTGTAGCATGTAGAGATGTAGCAAAGGAGCAGAAGCCCCTATCATTTTGTCAGTTAAAATTCCCAAGTGTGTACTCCAATGTTGCTGAGAATGTGGGGAAATCAGATTGAAGGGTGTTTGCATACTTTATACTGGTGTGCTGCAGATGCTGACTATGATACATTCCACCTGCCAGCTACATTTTTGAGGGGTTTGAATGGGCCACTGTGAGTGGCAGAGTCCTTATTAGTCATTTATAGTTGATTGCTTTTTGTTTGCTATTTCCTTTTTTCCCAATTTCCTCCAGTTTTAGGCCTTTAAAACTGTTGCAGCTAGTGGAAACTTTGATGAGTGGAAAGGGCCCTCCCCTGGACAAAAGCACACCCAGCATTTCTGATTCCAGTTAATCATAGCTAAGTGGCCTCATACACAGCCTCTTGCTTAGCTGTGCTTATCTGGTTTCAGAAATGGTGAGTGGTACTTAGCGGTGCACAAATCTGCTTAGTTGGGCTGAATGCTACTTATAATTAAACTTGTAAGCAATGCTCAAACTGGCTAAGCAGAGCTATGCACTGATAAGCATTGCTCAGTTTTCATTTATATAAATAGGTTCATAGGTTCATAGGTTCATAGGTTCGTACTAGGCTATTTGCCCTAGGGCATTTATAAGCCTAGCCAGAGTGTGTGTGGCTTTCACCACCCCTTAGGATGAGAATACTACGCCCTTTTAGGGTTTAGTTTACTGTGCCTCTGTCTAGTAGTGACACAGAGATGACCCCCGGGGTAAACCTACGATCTCCCATCCACTCGTCGAGATTTCTCTTGAATAGAGTCAGTGAGGGGCTCTGCCTAGCATGGACTGGGATTCTGTTCCAGAGTGTAGGGAGCCTCTGGGTTATGAATCTGTCCCTCCAGCACATCCTATTTATTTCTGTGTTGAGGTTTAAGTCTCTTGTTCTGTGGCTCTGATGGATTTGGATTTTCTGAGGTGGAGCATGTCCATTAATTCCGGATTGGACGTCAGGCACAGATCACCTCTGAGTAGGCAGTATGCGACTGAATAGAGCTGGAGTTTTTTCAGTCAGGCAGCATATGACATATGTTTAAGACCCTTTATCCTCTTGGTGAGGAACTTTTGGGGTCTTTCCAACTGCTGCAGGTGTCGGGTGAGATACATCCCAAATGGGGCATTGTACTCAATCATTGGCCTGAGAAGAGAAGAGTACAGGGGCACAATGACCTCTCTTGATCTAGATGTGAAACCCTTCATGATAAGGTGGGCAATATAGAAGGTCTTCCTAACCACTTTGGCAATGTGAGTGTCAAATGAGAGGTTACTGTCAACCCGGGTCCCTAGGTCCCTGATTACCTCTTCCGTACTTAATGGATTACCACCTATGTGGTAATTTGTCGGTACCTTGTTTTTCCCAAAGGGTATGACTATACATTTTTTGGCGTTCAGCTTAAGGCCATGGCTCTGGCACCAATTATCCATTTCTATGAAGCCTCTCTGAAGGATGTTTGTGTCCGCTGGAGTATCAATTATGGCGCCCAGTTTGCAGTCATCTGCGAACTTTGTCAGCCACAATCCTCCTATGTTTGCCTGTACCTCGGAAAAATAAATGCTGAACAAGAGGGGTCCCAGGACTGAGCCCTGTGGGACACCGCTTGTGACTGGCTTAGAGTCTGACATAGCTCCAGCAACTCTGACCCTGTGGGTTCTGTGCTTGAGCCAGTTTGCAACCCATCTTGTGACATATGGGTTTACATTTAAGCTGGTGAGTTTGTCTATGATGCCCGAGTGGGGTATTGTGTCAAAGGCTTTTGCTAGGTCAAGGTAGGCTGTGTGAACTGCCTTGCCCTCATCAATGGCCTTAGTGACTGTTTCAAAAAAGTCGACCAAGTTCAAAAGGCTGGATCTGCCCTTGACAAAGCCAAATTGGGTAGGATCCAATGTCTGTAGGTCCCCAATGTCTTTGTTTATGAGTTCCATAATGATCCTCTCCATAGCTTTGCAGACCAGGCTCGTCAAGCTTATGGGGCGGTAATTTCCAGGGTCCATAGAAGCACCGCCTTTGTGAAGTGGGACCACTGTTGCCGTCACGCCACTCTTTGGGTGCGTATCCTGTAGTAAGGCTAAGATTAAACAGCAGCCTTATGTGTGGGTTTAGTTCCTCTTGGAGTTCATGTAGCACACAGCCGGGACACCATCTGGTCCCATTGATGCTGTGTTTTTAGCTTTAGAGAGGCGGCTCTCACCTGGGCATCTGAGGTGTTAGGGAGGCTACACTCTGCTGGGATAGATATTTCTCCTTTTGGGGAGGGGAGGAGAAATTTGCACTGAACCTGTCTGCCAGAATGTTGGCAATGTCAGTGGGTTCAGTGTATTTTGTGTCATTTTGGACTAACTCTGAGCATATCTGGGAGTTTCCACCCAGGTTTCTAACATAGCTAAAGAAGGCCTTGTGATTGTCTTTTGTGTCTTTTGCAATTTTTCTCTCAAAGTTGGCCTTGGATGATTTTATGAGTGATCGTAGTTTTTTGCTAGTACTGATCAGAGATGCCTTCCCTTTTAGGGATTTTGCTCTGTCATGTAGTAGCTTCCTCCTCCTGTTGTAAAGTTTGTTTATGGCTGGGGTCCACCAGACTGGGCGCCTGCCTTTGGGGGAATGGGTCTTGGTTTTATTTGGGATTGCATGATCCATGCATTCTTGAAGGTGCCCATAGAAGGCATTTGCAAAAGATTCAGCAGTGTGGGTTGTGGTTTCCACTGGCCCAGGGGCCTTGAAGGATACCACTTCAGTCTTAAGAAGTGTGAAGTTGGCTTTTGAGAAGTTCTTCACTGTGGTCTTTTGTGCAGGGGGTGGGGGGTGTGTGGATTTCCAGTGAGATTAATTTATGGTCTGATCTTACCAAAGAGGGATATACTTCCGGTGTGGAGCATTTTGTCCCCATGTTTGTGATGATCAGGTCTAGTATATTGTCTCCTCTTGTGGGAATGGTGACTAGTTGTTCCATTGCATTTGAGTTTATGAATTCTAGGAACCTTTGGGCTAGGGTGTTGGGGCTTGAGTAATGTTCCCAGTCTATGTTTGGGTAGTTGAAGTCTCCCAAAATGATGGTATTTGGAGAGACATTCATACTCTCCAGTGTCTTCAGGAAGGCTGTGTGGGGTTCCTGAGTTTGAGAGGGTGGTCTGTAGCATGCTACAAACTGTAAGGCAGTTTTGCCTATGGTTAGTTGCACCTGGATAGTCTCTGATGCTTCGTGCATTGCCACTAACCTGGAGGTGTGGGTATCTTTGATGAAAATGGATACTCCCCCTCCTTTTGTGGTTCAGTCCAAGTTTTGGGGCCAGAAAGCATGATATGAGGTAAAACCTGATAGTGCTGGGGTGCTCTCAGGAGCCTTGAACCAGGTTTCAGTCACTGCACAGACATTGATGTTCTCCATACTGAGGAGGGCTTGAGGCGTGCGTCTTGAGGTTTAGACTTCTGGCATTGAGCAGCATTACCCTTAGTTTTTTCCACTTGTGTTTTCTAGGGAGGTAGGTTTGTCATTTGAGCCTTGCCTAAAAAGGCACTATGGGGGTGGCAAGAGCCTTGGCCAATATCCGGAAGCCCAGGGGTGACAGGTGCAAGCCATCCCTTGTGAAGCAGTGTGGCTTGTCAAGCATGTCATCCCAAGCAGACAGACATTGGATCCCCTTAGAATGACACCAGTAATTAAGCCAATTGTTAAAACTGATCATTTTGTCTTTGTACTGTGGCATCATTCTTGGTGAGGGTAAGATGCTGCTCAGGGTCAGGGTCATACCAGCCTGGGCTACATAATCAGAGAGCTCCTCTATGTCTCTTTTCATGTAGTCCAGGGAGGTATGTCTCAGGTTGTTCACACCGGCATGTACAATGACTGAGTCATATTTGTACTTGCTGTGGAGTGACCTGAGTGCTTGTGTTATGTGGCGGATTCTAGCTCCCGACAGGCAGCTTACTGTGACCTTTTCCTTGTTCAGTCTGGTGAGCGGGACATCAGTGTGTCTGACTATGGAGTCACCTATTACAAGTGTGTCTGGTATGTTGTTTGGCCTTAAGGGCTGTGACTGTTTAGCACACTGACTTTGTGAACTATGTGTTGCATGTGCTATGTCTTGAGGTGGTGGTTGCTTGGGAGTCTGCTTTGGAGGCCTCTGTTGTTTTGGTAGATTTTTAATCAGTGCCTCCGAGTATGTTTTTGTGTGTTTATGTGTTTGGTTTGCAGTTGTGATAGTTCTATGTGAGACTGGGTTTGTGGTGTGCGTGGTTACCTTCTCCTCCTGACTGGTCTTGCCAGTACTGAATTGAGAGAGCTCAGCCTCCAGTTTGGCTATATAGTTGCATCTCTCGCATATATTTGTATTTGTTGGGAGGAGGAGAGGGTTGTCTGTGTACATGAGGCAATTGTAACATTGCCTCAAGATTCCCAGATTCACCAGCTGAACAGGAGAGGACGCCAGCAACTGACCCTTCGACATGCTAGAAATAGTGAAAAAGATTGCTGTGTAACTGAGTCAGAAAGGACCTATAGGGAAATGGGTACTCAACAGAATTTAGGTGAATGAAGTACTTTCTTTTGTTTAAGAGTGCTTTACCTGTGTAAAAAATGCTTTAGGAGCAAATGCTGAGCTTTTCAGATAGAGTATAGGCTGTTTAGATTGCAAGTAGGACAGTTCTAAGGGAAAAATTGAAGAGCAGACTTGGCGGAGCCAGAAAAAGTTTAACCTTGTTACTATAAATGTACTAATTGGAGATTATTTACTCATTACTGAAATATTATTAAGTGTTATATGTTTTACATTATATGACATCCCCTATGTGCTTTGATTACATTACTTTGGGGTGTGACTGTACTGTAAGGGACTCTTGTGTTTACATGGCTGAGTTCACATCATATACCCACTGACACTGGAAATTTGGATCAGCTACACAACCCTGGTTAACAAATTTCAATTACTACATCATTAAATAAAATAAAATTATTTATCAATGCTTTTCTATGTAAGGTCCGAATGGCCTGTCTAGGCATTCAAACTGTAAACAGCTGTATGTAAGGCCAGAACTCTAACCACTAAGCTACTGGAGCTGTCCAAATTTTGAGTTATAAATATCTATATAGCTCTTTCATGATACAAATACAGTGGGACAAATATACAAACATTTTAAATTTATATATACAAACCTGTCATTCTATCAACTTTCTAATTTGTAAGAGCAATACTTAAAAGCTATCCCTATTGATGTCCTTTTGGCCCACTTTTAGTACTGCATTTCTCCAGACTTGCAAGCTCCAGTGTGTTTACACCAAGCATGACACACCCTCTTTTCATGTCAGCTGCCTCTTGTGCCTACACCACTGCATTATAGCACCTACATGGTTAGGTACCTGCAGACATGGCGGCCCATTTTGCTCTTCAGTAAACTTAGCTAATCTGCATACACCCTAATTACCTTTACCCTAGTTACAGCACTACATGACAGCCTATGTCCTAAGCAACAACTGTTACCTGCCATGGTATGAGTCTGAATGCTGGCCAGTAAAATGGGGAAATTAAATTTAGCCAAAATAATTCCCTTTTATGATTTTAATTTAATATTTGATCAGATCCCATGCTTGGGCACTGCTGCTCTCCCCTTGCACATAGCATATTCGCACATAAAAGTAACTTTGATTTTTTTTATATTTTGCATCAGTTTTACATGCCAGTGGCCATAGTTTTGGTCATTAGCATGCCTGATACAACTAATGCATGCTTTATTTTGAGTTGTCATAGCCTCCTTTTTTTTTGTACTCCTGTACACAAAAGGTTTTCGCGAACATTTCTAATGCAGACACGGCTCCTACACGGATGCCGGTCTGCTTCCTGGATCAGTAAATCACCTCATTTGCATGGTTCTCACCAGCAAATGAGCTGATTGGTTGAGCAGTGCTGGGAGGCTCGTGCACACCTCAGCACTGTTTCCTGGATTGCAAAGGCTCCAAACTCCATGTTCGAGCAGTTACACTATGTTTACACGGAGATTAGCTCCATGTAAGCATTATTAAATCCCAGCTATTATTTTAAAGTTCAACATAAATACATTCCTAGAAGGTTAAATTGACACCCAAGTTCATTCCCCTAGGGTAAAGTGTCCCATAATTTATAATCATTCTACACTCTAATCTTTTTAGTTCTTCTTTAAAACTACCCCCTCTACTCAAATGTGGTCTGGCTAATACACTAAAAAAAATGTTCCCCAATCCCCCATGTGCAGATAGAAAGTGATTTTCTCCAGGGCTGTTCATATTTTTTTTCTAATGTCCTCCAAATGTTACATTATTCTGACCTTCACTTTTCTTTTTGTTTATCCATCATACAACCTTGTATTTGGACAACCATATCCAATAATATAAACAACCCCTAAAAAATTACAGTTAAAGGACTCCCTGGCTCTGTAGTTCCATCCATTGATTTTATAACCATTTAAATTCTTGACCCTGCCACATAGGTTCATAGGTTCATACTAGGCTATCTGCCCTGGGGCAATTATAAGTCTAGCCCGATTCTGTATGGCTTACGCCACCCCTTGATTTGAGTATACTTTTTAAGGTTTAGTTTACGGGAGTAATCCCTGGGACAAACCTACGATCCCCCATCCACTTATCGAGATTCTTCTTGAAGAGATTCAGTGAGGTGCTCTGCCTCACATGAACTGGAATTCTATTCCAGAGCGAAGGGAGCCTCTGGGTTATGAACCTGTCCCTCCAGCAAGTTCAATTTATTTCTGTGCTGAGGTTCAAGTCCCTCGAGCGTGTGGCTCTAAGGGATTTAGATTTACTGAGGTGGAGCATGTCCATTAACTCTGGATTTGACATAGCTTTGTATGTCAGGCATAGATCGCCTCGAAGTAGGCGGTATGCAACTGAGTAGAGCTGGAGTTTTTTTAACCGTGCAGCATATGGTATCTGTTTGAGACCCTTGATCCTCTTGGTGAGATACTTTTGGAACAGTTTCCACAAACAGTTGTCCCTACTCTGTCCCCTTCTCTATCAATTGTCCGATCCCCACTCAACAATTCCTTCAAATTACTATAACTACCATTTGAGAAGGTAATATGTTTAGGAAGAATATGTGTTGAAGCTGAATTCTGTGGTGTTTCATTTACTAACTTTAATTATATCCTGACTCCTTTAACATTCTTGGCTTCTAATTCTCCTATAAAAACAACCCCCTGCAATCTCCCTTTCCATACTTTTAATTAAAAAAAAATAAAAACTGTCATCTGTTTGACTGTATACTATGCTAACAAATTAGAAATTGTAAATTACTTTGTTTTACCTACTATATGTAATGCCACTGTTTAATATTCTTGTTTTTTAGAATCTGTATGCACTTTAAATACTTTTTTTTATATTGTACTGATAAAATGTTTGGATGGAACTTTTCTCCCCGGGCCCCACTCAAAATGGGTTCCTGACCCAGTCAGACTTTCCCGGTCAACAAATGTCAATAAATAAATAACTAACTAAATAAAAAGACAGAGTCAAATGATTGTATTAATACTTTTTGTATGTCACATATGAAGGTACTAATCTTATCTCTTTTTTCCTCTCATCCCAACACTTATATCTCTTTTTTATTTTATTTTATTTATTTATTTATTTATTTATTTTTGTTCTATTTTATTACTTCATCAAAATGTGTGAATGTCTTCCATGTACCACATCAAAAAATGCTCCACAGCACAGCAGGGTATGCCTGCCCCACAGGATCCAACTGCCCACCCTCCACCTGCTCCAGCACCATTGAGCAGCTTGTCTGGGAGCCAGTCAGGCAGCACCACCTCTGCTTCCCCTGGAATACCTGCCCCCTCAAGTAGTCCTGCTCCAGAGGCTGGTCCTGTGCTACCCTCATGGGAGCAGTTGCAGAGATGGTGATTTTATTGCCCACACAGAGATGCCAGGGATGATGCGTAAGGTTTTGCATCATACTGTTAGTGTATGTATACACCAGCTGGAGAGGCTTCTCTCCCTCATTTTATGCAGTAGTAGTAGGAGGAGGAGAAGGAGCGATCAAGTACTCCAGCCAGTGGCAGAGTGAGGTGACAGTGATGACAGTGGGTGAGGACTACATTCTCACTGCCATACAGCTTGATGACCATGGTTTCTGCATGTCTCCACCCTTACCCCAATCATGGTGTCCCCCAACCTTTTTTGTCCATCACTGTCCCTGTCTTTTGTCTTGTTTGTCTTGTCTGTCTACAATTGCTTTCTCACCTACAAAACTTACCTGATGACATACCTGTCACTTGTCTTTTGTGCACTAAGTAGACAATGAGGCTTGTGCATTTGTTTAAGTAGCTTAGTGCATACAAAGACATTATATGCCGTGGTGGTATGGCGGTAACACTGTTACCTCAGAGCAAGAGGTTCTCCAGTTCGATTCTCAGCTGGGCTTGGGAGTGCCTTCTGTGTGGAGTCTGTATGTCCTCCCCGTGGTTGAGTAGCGTTCAAAAGACATGTGTGCATAAACGAGCGTGCCTTCATTGAAGGTTGAGCATCGAACTGGCACCTCAGTGTTTCGTAAAAATCTACTGCCAATCATTAGCGGACCAGAGTTCCACTGTGGTGACCCCTTACCGGGAAAAGCTGAAAGACAAACAACAACAAAACATTGCATACAAAGATATTAGGATGGATGGCAGGAACATTGAACTTAAAAGAACTATCTAACTAAATGACTGACTACATACATGCATGATCTGGCTGCTCACTCAAAATGGCACTCTTGTATGCGCGTGGTCAGTACTTATATGCATGTGCCCACTGACTGGAATGCTTGTTAAAGGTACATCATACACTCTGATATACAACCTCCCACTTTACTGAGCTATCTCATATAAGCAATGGCATTTGAATAAATACTAATAAAAGAAAACAACAGTCGTGTCCAGATTGCTGGTATCTGGAAATAGGTTTCGAGATGTGACCTGATCTCATAACATAATAGGACTGGGTTTAGCAAAATGAACAGTCACTGGAGAATCTTTAGCTTGAAGAGTTTCAGGGATTTCCTCTGGAACAGGGATTGCTGATGGAATGTTCTTTGGAACAGGAACATTGGACAAGTCACTCTGAGAACAAGAGTCTTTGTTGCAGGCATGATGCTGTAACACTTGTTCCGACAATGGTAACAAAAGGTTCCAATTTCATCTGAATTCCAATCCTTGTGATTCCACAATGTATAATCTCGGCTCTTGACACAAACTTTTCACAAATCTGATGCGATCAAAACCTTTTGACATCTGCATCCTCACTATCTCCCCTTTTTATAATGATCTGAATGGTTTGCTGGCTTTATCATTGTAAGACTTCTGGGATAACTGCTTCTTCAACAGTTGGGCTTTTACTACTTTATTATTTCTAGCACATGGAACCAATAAATTACTGCTGATTGGCAATGTGGTTTTGGTTTGTCTCAACATAAGTCTCTGGGAAGGTGAACCAAGATGTTTATCAAGAGGAATGTTTCTGAGATTTAACAAGTTTAGAAAAACTTCAGTATCGTCACGTCTGGATTTCTCTAACAGCTGTTGCATGTTCAGCCAAGCCATTTGACTGAGGATATTCAGGACTACTCGTAATATGAACAAAGTCCTACTCGTCTGCAAATTTCTTGAACTGCTGACTTGTAAAGTGTGCACCATTGTCGGAAATAACTGTGTGGACTACCAGGGACAGAAAAGCATCTCTTCAACTTAGTAATGACAATACTGGAAGTTAGGTTGAGAACAAGGTCAATCTCAAACCAGTTTGAATAAGAGTCTACTAACACCAAGTAATGTTGACCATTCCACTCAAATATATCTGTGGCTACTGTTGACCAAGGTAGTTCAGGAATCTGGCTTAGCTGAAGTGGTACTTTCTGTTGATGCAGCTTTTTACTATTACAGACTGAACAAGATGAAAGTACTTTCTTAATACCTCGACACAGAAGGCCAAAATACTGCACCTCTCACCCTTCTTTTGGTAAACTCAGTTCCTGGGTGGCCATGATGGAAAATATGAATGTACTCTTGTTGCAAGGATTTTGGAAAAATCACTTTAGGGTCTTTCATGATGATACCATTGTCTGACAAAATCTCATCCCCTGTATGGATAATACTGCTGCACTTCTACTGGTAAACAAGACCACTTGGAAGGCCATCCTCAATGGATAAAGAGATTTAGTTTCTGGAGAACTGGATCTGAAGCTGTGTGAATTCTGAGCTCATCAAGATGTGTGGAAGAAAAATTTCTCACTTCCATGACCTCAAAATCAAGATTCTCATTGTTATGTTGTTCTGTGTTTTTTTCTGGGTGATCTGGATGGGTCTCTATTACAACCGCGAAAGTCCTAGTCAGTGAATACGGAATCATTGACACATATTACCTGAACCGAGAATACACCGAATGCCCTAAACCGCGAAATTCAAAATCTCGAACTGTCATAGTCATCCAACCCCACCACATGCTACATACTACCTACCCAAACAAAATAAATAAACCACATATATACACTAACCAAAACCCTACTTCTAACTCTACACTAAACCTTACATATGTTACTATCTATGCACTTACCTTAACCCGCATCCTAACCCTAAGGTCCATAACTATCACACACTTACCTTACAGAGCTATACCCAAACAAAATAAATAACCCACACACATACAATTAACAAAACCCTACTTCTAACCCTACACTAAACCTTACATGCATTACTATCTATCCACTTACCTTAACCCGAACCCTTACCCTAAGGTCCGTAACTATTGCACACTTACCTTACAGAGCTATACCGCAGAAGGGCCAACCATGACGATTCGACATTCTGGATTTTGCACTTCAGGATGATGAGTGTTTTCACGGTTCGACGTATACATGTCGACGTTTCCATTTTTGGGTAAGTGGACCTTCGTGATTTCAATAGAGAACTGATCTGGATAAGGTACCTGCAAGATAAAGAAGTTTGACTTTCATGTAAACAAGACTGAAATTGTACTTTTGCAATTTGAGCATCATGCATTGCAGTCTACCTGGAGATGTATGTGGAGGCATTTTCAAAATAGTAACTAGAGATTGGTGGTCAGTTTTGATTTGGATAGGTCGACCATTAATGTAATCATGAAACTTTGAACATGCAAACATAATTGCCAAAAACTCTTTCTCAGTCTGGGCATATTGCATCTATCCTCTTGAAGAATGACTGCACCTAGACCAAACTGAAAAGCATCACAGGAAAGAGTAACTCGTTTGTGAACATCATAGTAGCTGAGAGTTGGTGGACTAGCAATTTTCTGTTTCAGGACATCAAATACTCTTTGGTGCTGTTCTGACCATGACCAAATTATATCTTTGTGTGTCAGCTCTCTAGAAAGTTGGTTTAAATATGGAATGAACTTTCCTAGGTAGTTAACGATGCCATGAAAATATTGTAGGGCTTGAACATTGTCTTGTCCAGATTAGCTTTCTTGAGACCTTGTCATATGCTTTCTCCAAGTCTAGAAATCCCCAGTTGGACTGACTCCTCATCTCTAGCTACTTCTCAAGTGTCTGTCTCACTGCAAAAATTGGGTTAATTGTGCTGCATCCTGATCTGAATCTGAACTGCTCATCTCTCATCTTATATTCTACTACTCTGTGTATCTGTTTTTATCAATCATCCTTTCCAGAACTTTCATGCAGCGTGACAGGAGTTTGATGCCTCTGTACTGCCCATACTTGTGGATGTCCCCTTGGTTCTTGTACACTGGTACTTGTGGATGTCCCCTTTGTTCTTGTACACTGGCACAAGTACTCTTATTCTCCAGTCATGTGGGACATTCCTTTCTCTCCACACTGCTATTAGTACCCTCAGGAACCATTTCTCCCCTATTGCACCCATCATCTTTATCACATCTGCTGTCACCTCATCTGAGCCTGCTGCTTTCCCTGACTTCATTTTCCTTAGTGCTGTTCTTACTTCTTCTAGGGTGGGCTTCGCTTCTTCTCTCATTCTAGGCTGTTTCTGTGGCAGTGTAGCTTCTGTGGGGTTTTCTTTATTCAGAAGCTGCTGAAAATACTCCTTCCATCTGCCTTTGATGTCCTGAGGACTAGTGAGCAGGTTGTTGCTGGCATCCGTTATGAAGGGTGTCTGAATATCTTTATCTTTCTGTCTTTGCCTTGCTGCCTGATGCAGTTCCTTATGAAGGGTGTCTGACTATCTTCTTTATCTTTCTATCTTTGCCTTGCAGTCTGATACAGTTTCTTTGTGCCACTTACTGAGTCACTTTCCAGAAGTTGGTACAGTGCCTCTGATGCCATATTCTTTACTATTGCAGCTTCTTTCTTAGCTTCTTTATTAGCCAACCAGTGTCCTTCCTAGCCTGGTCAGTCTTTTCTATTTCCCACTTCTTGCTGCACTCATTCTTTCTTTTGATGACGTCCTTTTTTCTGCATTCCACCACCAGCTTTCCTTATGTACCTTATTTCCATACCTTGCTTGGCCACATATCCTTTCCATAGTCCTAACACATGCTGCTTTTAGGCACTGCTATTCTTGTTCATCTCCACCTATTTCCTCCTCTTCTTGGAGTGCTAGAGCCCTGAGCAATTCCTTGAACTGCTGTACTTTCTCTCCAGTCAACTTCCAGGTTTTCAGCCTGGTCTCTGTTGACCTTGGAGCCTTCTCTGACCACTGCTTGCAGCTGATTGTGGCAAGTAGTGGTTTATGCTGTGGGCTGACTGTTTCACTGGGGATGACTTTGCAATCATGGATTCTACTCGACTGCCTTTTCCTTACTTGGCAGAAGTCGACCTGAGTTGCATGTTGGCTACTCTTATATGTGATCTTGTGACTTTCTGTCTTTCTGAACCATGTGTTGGCTACTATAAAGCCAGAAGCCTTTCTGAACCATGTGTTGGCTATTATCAAGCCAGAAGCCAACAGGAGTCTAGAATGTCTTCTCCTTCTTTATTCCTGTTTCCCCACACATGTGGACCCAGGCAGTCCTCATATCCTGTTATGCCTGTCCTGATATGTGCATTCAAGTCACCTATTATCAACACCAATTCATGTTGTCCTGCTTTTTCTAGTAGGTCCTGCAACTGCTGCCTGAATGCATCTCACTATCATAACTCTGCTGTGCATAGGTTGAGATTATGAATACTGCCCTATCATTACACTGGGGTCTGATTGCCATGAGTCTGTCATTAATTCTGATGACATCCCTCACTGCCTTATGAAGCCTCTTTCTCACCACAATTCCTGCAGCATTTCTAGCCTGTCCCCCTCCTGAGTAGTAGAGTCTGGATCCCAAGCCAAGTGGCTTTGCTGCTCTGCCTTTCCATCTTGTCTCTTGGATACATAGGATGTCCCACATCATCATATCATGCACTTGCAAGCTGTGCCCTGTCAGTGAACCTACATTAAGAGTAGCAATTCTCAGTTCATGTTTGTCAGGTTGGTGTTGGTTTTACATCCGGCTTTCACTCAATGCTGGGCAACTAGACACTGGCCAGCCAGTAGCTTATTGATTCAGGGCTGCTGGGCTTTATCGCAGCAACACACTGGCCAATAGGGGCACATATACCCCTCCCAGGTCCTCCATCCACTTATCACTGGTAACTAATACCTATGCCCATTTTGGCAACATTAGTCAACATGACCCAGTCACCTACAGCCATATTTTACACCGTTGAGTGGCTAGCCCTGCCATGGTGCACAGTCTGTGATCCATGTTCACCAATCTTGCAGATACTGCACACAACAGTAGATGCCCAAAGTGGTTGGTCTGTACAACTCTTCCCCCTATAGGGCACCATGTAGAGTCTGTGCTGCTGCCCACAGTGCCATTCATTGATGAATTTGAGATGGAAGCACTCACCATGTTTTTCAGACATGGGAGAAACCCCATGCAGACACACGGAGAACATGCAAACTCCAAACAGGCATTGGTCAGAGGTCAGGATCGAACCTTGTACCTTGTGCACGGGAGGCGAAGACCTTAACCATTATGTCAACTAGTATCTTTACTTGATTTACAAAACCTTTTGAAATTGTTCCACTTATTGCAGAAATGCACTGCTAAACAAAAGCTAAGCACTTTTCTCTTTTGAATTCATGATTACCACCACAAATATGACAGTTGACTATAAGGTTTGATATGAATTTTGCTGGAAATACTTGGGGTTTCCCAGGGACTGTTACAGGATCTGCAGTAGCTACCATCTGCTTGGACCTATTTCTTTTGACCATGTGCTGCATGCTATCTACATGAGCTGCGGAAGGTACTGGAAAGCTTGCTTTCTCATTTGTAAGCATACTTGTGTGTCTTTTTGTAAGCTTGTATATCTAACAAATTTCAGCGGCCTTATTTAGTATCATATCACTGTCTTGAAGCAAAATCTTTCTCATTGTGTCATTATTAATACCACACATAAGCCTGTCCTTTATCAGCTCATCTCTCAAATCAACAAGTCTCCACATTTTAGCCTTATTTCTCAAGTCAGTTATATATGTTGCAAAAGTTTCACCAAACGTTTGATCCCTTGTATAAAATAAATCCCTTTCCATTGTAATATTCATTTGGGGGTTACAGATTTCTCTAAATTTATGTTTTAAGCACTCAGGGTCTTCCCGCATTTCAGCCAGTGCCACAATATGGTGGTCTTCCCTCTCTCCTGGAAATACAGCAGGTGCATGCAGAAATGAACTTTCTCTTTCAATGGCCTCTGAACCATCTAATTTAAGCAGAATAAATGCTTTTGTATGTGTGTCGTTGTCAGAAAAAGCAACCTGTATGAAAATATCGTATTTCTGCTCAAACATTCTCCAATTTTCTGCAAAATTGTTATCAAACACAAGTGGTGCAGGTCTGCAAAATCCTTCTACCATGCCCACAGAATATAGTAAAATACAATGCAAAACGGCCCTTGCAATTAAGTGTGAACATTCACACGCAGCACGTACTTGTAATAATATTCATATGCAAAATAAGCTCTTCAAAATACTGTATTCGGCAAAATATTCTCTGAAATAACTGTACTTTGCATAATAGTCTTTGAAATAATTGTACTTTGCAAAATAACTGCACTGCAATACTACAAACACTTGCAAACACTTTGTGCATTTCAGATTCTTTGAATAGCTTTAGTTAATGCAAAAAAGTATGCACATAGCAAAAAAAATTAGTCATTTTCCCTTTTTTTGCACATTTAGGTGATTCAGATATTGTTTCAAATGTTTTCATAATTATTTTTAACATTTATATCAATATGCCATAGTTTTGGACATTTTGTTTAATAAGAAATTTGTTCTGAGTGTTCTGAGTGCTTATATTTGTAGTGAAATAGATCATTTAAGTGAGTTTTAGTACCTGGAATTTGTTTCTGACCTGTTTTGTGAGTTGTTTGAGCAGGAGGGGTGATCCAGTCCTATATATTCCTCCAACTTTAACCAGTTGCCTCATGGCTGTAACTCTGCATCCTATTCTGACACCATATCACTCATCTTATGTGCATTAAGAAGATGATGAGGCTTGGGTGTTCGTTTAAGTAGTTTATTGCATACAAACACATCAGAATGGATGGCAGGAACATTGAACTTAAATGAAATTTCTCACTAACTGACTGACTACATACATGCATGCTCTCACTCTGGCTGCTCACTCAAAATGGCACTCTTGCTTGCACATGCTCAGTACTTATATGCATGTGCCCACTGACTGGAATGCTTCTTAAAGGTACATCACACACTCTGATCTACAATACCTATGTCCCTTCCCCAACATTCCTCTCTCTCAAAAAAAAAAATCATCCCATACATAGCGCTCCATTTTGCATGTGTCTGCAAGACACATTTGATTCAGTCCAATTGGCTATACAACATGATTGTGATGTGGTCACCCCATCTCTGGAGGTGACAGTCCAAATTAATTTAATATTTTGCACATATGTTCACTTTACACTGTTAAAGAAATAAATAGCTATGTTTTTTTCCTACCTCCCTCACGCACATTCCTGCCTGCTTTCCCTTTGTTCTTCCCCCTGCCTGCTCCCCATTAGACTAGTGTCCTATCTTTCCCATTTCTTTTCTTTAATGCATTATTGCACAACTGTGCACATCATGCACCAATGCACAGCAACAGCTGTATTGAAACCCAATAGCATCTGGCCCCAAAAAGGAATGTATCACTGCATTAACTGCATTTACTGCATTAACACATGCTGCCACAGAGTCATTTAAGTAGCAGGTATATTCCAGAGACTCAGTACTGTCAGACTTTGTTCTTCCCCCTGCTTGGTCCCCATTTCACCACTTTCTTATCTACCCCATTTTAACACCTTTAATTAGGTAAAAAAATAGAATCACACACAACATACATAAGCAGTAGAAATAGAAATGGATACCTTCACTTTTTGGGCTCCATGTTTGTGAGGAGGTGCACGTCATGCACCAATGCACAGCGATGATTAGCGGTTGCAAAATGCTGTATTTACCTGTGTGCAATGCTACTTAACCCCATTGTGCTATGCCAATACACAGCTGCACATCTTGTTTAAACAATTCATGCCATTGCATTACCACTCTGTAATGAAAAGTATTTTAAAGTATTGGATACACCTGTATTCGAACCCAGTACCATCTGGCCAGAAAAAGGAATGTATCAATACTTTAACACATACGGCCGCAGAGTCAGTTAAACATCATGTGTATTTCATAGACTCAGTACTAACTGTCTGACTACAGCAATGCAGCTCATGTTTATGCACTGCTTACTTATGAGCAAACGTGTATCTCGCATGTGTATGCACTTTGCTAACCATCACACAAGCCCACTACTTGCTGAACTATGGAAATGTTTATATTATGCTATATTACTGCTGTTTACTGTCCATTTAATGTGTATGGCATGAAATTACATGTGGAAACATTACAAACTGAGGGCCATATCTAACAGTATGTGACATATTTACAATAATCCCTGTGTTTGTAGCCCCCAGCACTGCAACCCTGGGGGTTTTCCACACATATATCCACCACACTACAAAATGTAATATCAAATATTGTGTGCTATGCAGTGCACATCAATCTGGTAACATGCAGAACTACAGCTATTGACAAATATTCCTAAAATTCCTTATCTGCAAGGCTAGTGTAGCAATTAGCATGGACCATATCCGCAGGGACATAGGTGACCTTCAACGCACTGAACACTACTCATTTTGGTTTTGTCAAGAGTGGATCAAGCGTAGATCTTGCTTATTGACCCTTTTGGACTAATTGGATACTGACCCCAAAGACATTGATGAGGGATAACAGGACATAATGCCTACGTTGAGTTATCCAAGGTCTTTGGCACTATCCCCATTCATGTCATAGTGACGATCTCCTATCTAGAAGCTTAGTATTCCAGAGACTCAATACTGTTAATACTAGCTTACTTGTTTCAACATTAGCTTGGCAGTAAATGGTTGGATGCCCAAGATAAGTGGGCATCATATTTACAATGGTTACCCCTGCAAATAAAAACATTATTTTAAGAAAATGTGGTATTATAATGGGTAATGAAAGAATTAGTAAGGTACACGGGACAATTTTTAACTGTATGAATAAAAGTACTAAATGTTCATGTGGTTATTTTCAGAAAGACAATTGTTCTCATAGCAACAAGCCAAAGGGAACATACTCATGCTGAAGATGCAGTCAGTGTAGTTATTTGACTGATAGTCTATATTTTGCTTATCTCAATGTTGGTTTATCTTTTGGGCTCAGAAGCCGGAATTCTTGTGCTTCCAGTAATGGTGTTCACCAAGCTTATCGAACTAAACGTGATTCCTTTTATATTCGTACAATGAAGAGACCAAGTAGAAAAGCAATTGAAGCATAATAGTAAAGGCACCATGGCCAAACACAGAAACATTGCTCAGGTTGTAAAGAAATTGTATTTCATATTTTAAAAAAGATGAAAGAAGAGTGTGAAAATGGTGAGAGTTTTAAAGAAACATGAGGCGAATAACCCTATCACCACCAGGTTTAAAAACAAGAAATGGCTTTATGGTGTTAATACAGGTATTGCCTTAAGTAGTTTTTTCGTGTGTCATGTGATTTACTTATAGAAACATACCTAGGGATTCATTAATATGCATGTACACATTTCGATAAACTTACTCTTTTCATTCACATTAGCGTGATGATCAAATATGCACGCCACTAAGCAAGGTAACATGTTTTCAGCAGCAGCTGTTCATGGCCAGGACACGCTAGCAGCCATACTGAGGTGCGCAGAGGCTCGAGCACATAATATAAACAACAGGTTGTAAATAAAGTCAACCCTAGTAAGTGAGCATGCATGGACAGCACAATCCAAAGCAAGGGCAAGTTGAAGTACATAATTAAGAGGTAGGAGGAGCTTAGCAAGGAACATGTAGTTATATATATCAGTAGATTAATTTACAGACACCACTAATTAAAATTATTGATTACTGTAGAACTAATTCTGTCCATGCATGGACACAACTACAAAATAAAAAGGAAATACTGATGAAAGGAGATGCGAGGGGAACAGCTGCGATTTAAGAAAGGGAGCAAATGTGATCCATATAAAATTATTATAAAGTAGAGATGTGTCATAGCAGTTGGCAAGGAAAGCAGATGCATTAGGGGATATTGCGTATACTGCAGGCAATGCACATCACTTGTGTATCCAGAAAATTACACGTTGCAACAAACATTATGTTGCTGTCTCCACACATCAAGTAAAACAATTGTACTAAACTCTGCTCAATGCACTTCAGAAAAGGGCTTTCTATTGTTTTTTGGAATTTGTAACCATAGAAAGCTTATTGTAAAGTTAACACTGTCTTCGCAAAGCATGTGTTGTACATGAATGCACATTATACAATAGTTTACACAGGTATAAAGTAAACTGCACATTTTCCAATACACATATCCTGAGACATGAGTATATTGAAAATGCCTAGCTATGCCAGTGTTGCAGATTATGTGGACCTACTGTGCCATTGTGATGTATACTGTGTGTGTAATCAAAGGAAATAATTTTCATCCACATGCTTGATGTCAGAACATGCATACAGGTTAAAGAATTGTAACTGTTTTCATTGCCTTAAATGTATGAAGGAAATAATAATGAAGATGTAATAGCAACATGCACAGATGTAACAATGGGGAAGTACTGAGAAGAATAACACACACCTGTGAAATCATTCTAATAAAAGTATTAATTCTGGGAAAAAATATTTTTGGTGACAGCACCCTGCATGTTGTGAATGGTAGAATGTGTGAATGTTCATTCATGCTGTGTATGTATATAATGCAATCCAGATGAACATGACATATGCAGAGAAGTGTCACTTTGACCAGCATATCAACAGAATAATGTTCTACTATACATACCTACAGTTTTCTAACTATAGCTGATGTGAGATATACATACTTGCAAAATGAGTGGTACGGTCATGTGACATATATTAACATGCGCACATATCAAGGTAAAACTCATGTGTACTCAGTCCCTTGACAACTGGGTTGCTTATGTAGGAATGTCAGCATGTATTTCTCTGTGTATAGGATGTATGTGTATAAGGCAAATGGATAGGTAGCTCAGAAAAAGGATAGGTAGCCCAGACAACACCCAGGGCAAATAAAATCACATGCTACCATTATGGTATAATGACTTCAGGGAAATGTACCAATTATCAGGGTATAATGAATTATGATCCCTTTGTGAAACTATACCATGTAATGTGTGTCCTTCCTGCTGCAACTGCCATGCTACAGATGTTGAAATAAAAAAATTTACCAAGGTACACATGTGGATGCAGTATAGCATCATGTTGTACCTGATAGTAATACCTGCTGGGCAGTACAGTAAAACAAATCACATTCATATAAAACATTAATATGCATTATTAAGTGACCTTTTGAAGATTTACATTGAAAACTGACTAACTGTACTCTGGCCTGTGACAAATGTTGGTATCCTCTGCATATAGGTTAATAATTCCATTGCAAAAATGTAGCCAAAGCCAAATTTCCAGAGGCTAATTCTGTTAATGTTTTGACAAAGAAGATCAAATGACAAAAACATTGAGCACTTTGCTCTTTGTGCAAAACAACATGCATCTAGTATTTCATTATAATGGGCATGCTCTTAAGGATGTACAGTGAGGACAACAACATGAACTATCTAACACAAAACCACAAGAAAGTATCATAACACAACCCCAGTGACTCTCTGTGCCAATTTTTCTCCATGACATACATCAATAAATGATGAATAAAATCTAATTTCTTTCAAAGCCCTATACTGTGAACAAAATAATAAAAAGTATACACAAATATTTGCATTAAGTCATGCAATACAGATCAGTATTTTGGGGGAACTAAATAATGCCTGAGATCTTTCACTGGCATACTCAGTAGTTACATCTCGCCAGAGTCAAAAACAGGCTAAGGTCAGACTTCTGAGAAAGATGAATCATTTATAGCACAGAAAAAAAACACATCTGATAAGTCAAGCAAGAACAAACTTGAAGGGATTACATCAGTATCCTATTGGAATGGTTATGGCTCCCTAAAATTGAGTCTGGGACCTAAATAAACATGGCCCTCTTATGGTGTCATATCTCCAGTGTTTGGCTAAACCACTCCTGTCACAGTTGTCTGACCGACATACCTTACCAAATTCAACTCCTGACTATCATGCACTGAACTCTATAGAGCTGTGTAGTGACTGTGTCTGCCACAGGAGACAGCAATGGAAGTTGTCACAAAGGACACACTTCAAGGTGTGAACTAAGAAAGGCTTTCAAAAGTCACTTATCTAATGCAAATTAGTCTGAAGGATAAAAAGGATGCAGCAAGGTTACTGTTCACACAAGTGTTATTTAGTCATATCACTGTTTGTTAGGTAAGTCACATATGTCTATCTATACTATTTTGTACATATATGCTTCATGATTTGAAGCAATGTCTACCTGGGTACACATGCTACAGACATCAGTATTAACTGCATCCACCACAGAAGAACTCTCACTGTGAGTATCACAGAACTCCAAACTGACAGGCATGACATCAGCAATGTGATGAAATGGTTTTGTTACAATTAAAAGGGACTGAAATTAATTGATGCAATGTTGTCTATGTCACTATATTGTATCACTACACTCACATTATTGTGATCTTTGTTGAAGATGAACAGCTGTATATGTAAGTCCACAATCTACAGAACTGTGTATTAAACACACATGACACAGGTGAAGTCATACTACAGTTGTGAGACAGAACATATTTTAAGGTATGACATCATCATTATGATACAAATCCGTTGCTTGGGTTGAATGCAATGGAAAAGCCCTCTGCCACTGTGATTGTACATGTTGCAACTGAGGTGGATGTCATTAATCCATAGCATTAGAGTCACAAACTCATACTACTCAGTCATAGTGGGTTTTTAACATCTACCTATTTAACTACACAAGCTACAGGATATTGTATAGGCTGCACACACCACAGTAGAAGTCTTACTACAAATGTGATGCAGGCTATATTTACATACATATATAGATACAAATATTTCAAGCATGGGCAATAATGTCCTAGCCTGCCTATATACCAAAACAGTTGTAATTACAATAAGTGTCCAGGCTCTTCTTAAACATATATAAATTTGCAGTTTGGTTATCTATTCCATGGATCAGCTACTTTTTTCATATATAATATTCTGCATAGGTTGTCTAATGATTATCTACTACTTAATGATAACCACACAAGCATTCCAAAAGGGCGATGTCTCTAAATGCTGCATATCTTAATATGATCTCCTGTTAAATATCTATATGAGATATTGTACAAGTTCATATATTTTAGTCTTTCAGAATGACTTAAATGTTGACATCCATGGATATCCCTGTTATATTCATGCTGTACTCTTTCCAGTTTACTCATGCTTGTTTTTTTAAGGTTTCCATATTGTTATTCCATACTCAAGTTTGGGTCTAATATAATCAACAGACAATAACCTTATAATCTCTGATTTCCTATAATTTTTAAATATTTTCATATAACCTATAGTTCTATTAGTATCATTAATCATCTGGTTGATATGATTAGAAAAATAGAAAGCTAGATCTACCCATATAACCAGGTCCTTAAACGGATCTACAGTTTCAGTCACTGTGTGTGTGTTGTATTACGTATTCATCTTTCAGTTTTTGTCTCCTATATTTCTTATGCTTAGTTCTTGATGTAGTTATCAGTAATTAGTCTCCTGTGCTGAAATAGTCAATTTAGAAAAGTTATTTTGCAGACAGGCCTCATTTGTAACACATAGAATCGCTTTACCCATTTTCAAGTCATCTGCATACAGATTGTAGAACTGAAAGATATATTCCGAACAAGTATGGACCCAGGACAGAGCCCTGTGGGCCATCCTGATGGTATCCTTAAATTTCACCTGTCCAATTCTGTATGATACTTGCTTTGTCCTATTTGTAAGCCATGCAGCTACCCATCTTATCAAAAGTGCATCAATGTTTTTATTGATCAGTATTTTGTGTATGACCCTATCAAAAGTTGAAAATAATCTACATAAATTACATCACAGTACAATTATTCATTCATTACTGTTATTATATTGTTATAGAACATTATGCTACAGGTATAACAGATCTATTTTCAAAATATGCATGCTAATAAATGGTTTCATGTCTATCTTTTCCAATTCTGACAATAATTTATCTAATATAACTTTTCCATTATTTTTCTACTACATGAAAGTAAATGTATGGGTTTGCATGACTCTAGGTTTCTTCTACTTCCCTTTCCCTTAAAGTCAGGTGTAACAAGTATATATATGCCTCCAATCAAAAGGAATCAGTCATATTTATATGACCTAGTAAATAGCAACTATAATGATACTGTAAGCTCATACCGACATGTCATTAGTACTAATTCCTTCTCCTCCAGGGCTTTATTTGATTCCAGTTTTCATAATTCATTTTCAATATAATCTTGTTTGATTTCAGTTTCTGAGCTTACCTGGATGTCACTAGGACAATTCATCACCCCTTTGTGGAGCCAAACTGCATTGCATAATATTTTGTAAATATATCTATAATTTGTTGTGTCTGAGAATACATTTTAGAATATTTATACATTTTATCAATTTGTATGTCTTTACTCCTCTTAAGTATGTATAGATGGTTTCCTATTATGCTCAATATCTTTACATAAATTTTCTTCAAATTTTTCTTGATCTTGTCTCACAGTATGTTTAATTTGTCTGTCCAACTTGTTTATTTCAGTTTTCAAAGTCATAGTTCAACCTCTTTTCCATTTCTTATATTTATTGACTCTCATCTTATTCAAGAATCTTATTCTTATGGAAGTATATTCTCCTGACTTTGTGTGCCTATATCCTGATGTTAAACATTTATTTCATTTTTTTTTTTTGCATTTAAACAAATTTTCTTTCAAAAATTCCTACATTAGTTTTGCAGTTTTTCTAACTGCATCACTCCAATTAGTTTTTACATAGTGACTGTTTTGCTTCCATATAATCTGTTATTAATCTCCTGATAATTGGTTTAGATTTCAATTTGCAGTTTGGAAGAATTATCCAGCAAGAAATTAACCTTTATAAGCCAATTATCACTGCACATCAACAGTGGTAAAACTTGACATGAAGTAACAGTAGTTTCTTTAGGAGTACAAATAATGAATATTATATTATGTTCCACAGTAGGCTGTTTTACAATCTGAAGCAACTATTGCTTCTGAACATGCATTGTAAATAATCTCCTTACTAATGTTGTTGAATCAATATTATTGCAGTCTATTTCTAGTAAATTTAAGTCCCTAAACACTATTATTCTTCCCTCTTGTGTTTCATGCAAGAAATGTATGAGTTCCTCTAGGTCATCAGCACTTGACTTTGGTGGTCTGTACACTCCAACAATTGTTGTATGTCCCAGGGTTGTCTTTATTGTCATAATTACACAATCAACAGTATTGGTGTTATCATTGAACATGTAATAATCACGTCTGATAATCTTTAATCCTTATCATGAGAACTCCACCTGATTTTTTTGCTAGAATTTCTGTTACAGTAAAAACATTTATACCCTGACAGAACAGGGTTCCAGTCATTGTTCTTTAACCATGTTTCAGAAATTATAGCAATATCAATTTTAAGGGAACATACATTTTCCAATAAAAAGTATCATTAATGCTTCTAGCATTAGCAACTGTCAGAGATATATCAAATCTTAATATTTGTGGACTGTTAAATTTTTGAGCAGGCAAAATTCCTGCCTTGTATTTGTCAAATATTGCAAACTATCTACTGAAAAAATTATTTTCCCTGGTCTTGACAAGTGCACTCTGTCCTATCTAAACACATGTGCCACAAAATTAGGTTGGATGCACTACACATTTCCATTTTTAAACAGGATATTTTTTGATGTAGATAGTTACCCAAAAAATCTTTTCTTTTATGGTAACCTGACCCTTTTTTCTATAAGTGATTTGAAAAAAATATGTCCTAACACCTGTACAAGCTATAACATATAAGAGGACTATACGTTTTCAATTAACAGTCATAGAGTCCTTGTGGATGAGATCATTTGTGCCAGCATGAATACAAACATATCCATACTTCCTTACATTAAGTTATTGTCATTCCTTTCTCACATACTCTACTTTTGCTCCTGGCATGCATAACACTATTAGATGTTTATTATCTTCTCTGCAAATGTATCAGCTCATCTAATAATTTAATCTCCAATTACAAGAATATCTTTCCTGGCCAGATCTGAAGAATCTTCGACTTCTCATTCAGTAATATCTGCTCTGTCAGTTGATAGACATGAATTATCTTCATCACCATTAAGACTTAATCCCACTGTTTTCATTGCTTATTACAATTGTAAGCATACAATTCTCAGCCAGCTGGCTTTGTACATATACTGCTTGAGCCATGTTGTCAACCTCTGTCTTTCACCTCTCTTTTTTTCTTATAGTTATGTTTTCTTGTTTGCAGGCATGATAACAGCATAGTGCTGGAGGGCGTATGCATGCCACTAAATTGATTGAAAGGGTGGTGTGATTTGTCTAAAAAAATCTCTCATAATGGCAGGTGCATCCTGCCTCATGTTGCATAATGCAGTCATCTCTGTGAGTGTAGAGTGAATACTTAGAGAATGTCAGATTCAAACTCATGTCTTTCTAATCCACAAGCTAGAGAGCACTATCATTTGGTAATTTTATTGTGTTACTGTTACCAAATAAAACTTTTAAGTTCAGCGATCTTGTGAAGCAGTTAAAATCCATAAGTGCATCTGAAATGTTAGAATATGCTGCTAGAACAAAAGAAATTCCCTTATTAAGTATATTTAACTCATATTCATTAAATGAGTGTTTTGCAAGATTAAATACCAATCCTGATATCATTATAGCCTCAAAAACGTGTAAACAATAATAAAAATAAAAAAGTGAGCCAACAAGGCAGTATTTTCATGAAACACAAGTTAATTTAACATTAAATACTGTTAAAGTACAAGCAACTAAGCGCTTTCACCAAGAAACACGAATTGGCTTCATCAGAGTCATTCAATTATGATGTAACTTCCTTTTTAAACTCTAATTACTTAAGCAAGTATTCATGATTTTGCTTGCATCAATGAAATTACCCTGACTAAACCTAAAGGTATATTTCCTCAGAATGTATAATATACAAAATAACATGCTGTAAACCACAATAGTCAATACATTCAAGATAAAAATATTAGTATTGATACTAATAATGAATATAAAAGTATAAAACATTGTTAAAAAATATAGAATTAAAAGTGCAGAACATAATTTTCCTGTTAGTTGCAGTCAGATAAGTGTTTTCACAGTACCAAACCAAAAGATGGAAGCAAGTCAAACGACAACCAAAACCAAAAATAAAGACTTGCAAGGAGTGTCCAAATTTAGAGAGAGATTTAGAGACAGTGCGACTTGAAAACAGCAACAATAGAGATTGGGGGTTGCAAGTATTATTTCGGAAGTGGGGTGTTGATTCTGTATTTTTCTATCCACCCCTGCACCCCCGAGTTTTATTGTTATTATTTTTTCTGACTTCTACAGACAGCTGTCCAGTACATCTTGCTGTCAGATTGACAATACAGACTATGTTGGTAATAAGTAAGTAATGTCCGGTCCCACGACAAGTAACTACTGCATTGTCAATTTGCTTTGTTAATTCTGAAAATCACTTTCTGATGAAGACTTGCCTTTGTCGAAAACATATAGATTGGTTTGGCATTATTGGTGTTTTGTGATTTTCAATAAAAGATCCTTTTAAGAAGGAATCCGGGTTTCCGACCTCTATTTGGACACTCCTTGCAAGTCTTTATTTTTTTTCACAGTACACTTGAAATTAAATTTCTGCTGCCCTTTGATTCAAAAAGGGAGCTATTGAACAATATTCATTTAAACCTGGCTTGCAAGAAGCATTTAGTCTCAGTTGCCATTTAGTTTCTCTGGCTTCTAATTCTAATTCATCATCCCCACCCCTAGAGTCACTCTGTACTCTATCAATGACAAATAATAAAAATCGCTTATAGTTGGGACAGTTTAGAGTGTGAACATATAAAGCATTGTTAATTTTTTTTATTTTTAATGTCTCTAAGGTGCTCAGTAATGTGATCCCGTAGCCCTCTTATGGTCTTGCCTACCTAGAAACCAGGGCATGATAAGCATGTAGCTAAATAAACCACCATAGTGGTATTGCAGTTGCACCTACCTGGGCATCCTATAGTACATTCAAAACTTTCTATAAAGATATTCATACCATCATTTATATTTTTACAGGTCTTGCAAGCACCACATTTGTAGATCAAGGACCTGTGCTTGCCTTGTTTTCTGTTGACACTTTCAAGAATATTCTTTATATTATGCCCTCTACTATACAAAACCTTAGGTTTATGCCCCAACGTTTCCTTCATTTCATTGTCAAAATGCATTTCCCATATATTATTAACACTTGATACCAAGTTTCATGTTTCTGTATTATACTGTAATACCAGAACATTGGTGTCTAGCTTGGCCGTGTTGGTTCTATTAGTGTTTAGACCTGCTTTTAAAATAGGCTTAAATGTAGTATTTCTTTTAAGCATAACTTCTTTCTTCACTTTCAGCAAAAGACTTAAGGGGTAGCCTCTATTTTGGAACATTGCAATTAATATATAGATCTCTTTTTGAATATTTCATTGCTACTAATGAGACTAGATAACCTAGCCATTTGGTCCTTTATTATACCCTTCCTCTGATGGAAGATGTTGCCACTGTTACAATGCAATAACATATTGGAATATGTTTCTTTTCTGTGGATACTACTGGCCAAGGTGCTCCCAGCAATGTCCTTAGTCAACTCAATATCTAAAAATTCTATCTTATCACAATGCCATTTACATGTGAACTTAAGGAATGTGGTTGTGCCATTGATGTATTTTATGAAGTCATTCATCACATGTTCCTCTCCTCACATTAAAAATAATATGTCATCCAGAAACCTCACATACAACAATACATTGGCCATAAAGGCAGAGGAAAAAACATATCTTCTCTGAACTTCTAGGAAAACCAGATTCACAAAGTTAGGGGCACATTTGGCCCCCATAGCCACTCCTGCTTCCTGATGATATAATTCACCTTCAAAAATCATAAAGTTGTTAGTCAAAACCACTTCTATGAATCCAACTAATAAATTGACCTTAGATTGATTTTTTGATTTGCTACCCATCAAACTTTCCCTGAAGAAATCTAACCTTTCATTATGAGAGATTACTGAGAACAAGTTAACCATGTCCACAGTTAAGAGACAAAAATTCAAGCTCTCTATATTTATTTGTCTTAATAATTCCAAACAGTGCCATGAGTCTTTAATTATATGTTGTGCCTCACTTACCACTAAACTTGCCCATTTGTCTATATATGCTGCTATTGGTTCAGTTTTAGAACTTCCGGCTGCTACTATCAGTCTAAAGGAGTGGAGGGCTATACATATTTTTATAAATGTTTGGTATTCCAAATATTACTGGTGTTCTTGGTTTCTCAACTGTTAAATATTTTCTGTCCACAATTTCTATTTCATTTTGAAATAGAGCATCAAATAAAAAAAAAAAATCAGTCCTGGCATAAGCTCTATTAACAGCATTTCTTGAAGTCCTACTCTAGGTTGTGATGTCATTTAATATTTCAAACATTTTGAGGCTGTATCCTATATGAGACATAATGACTACCCCCCCCCACCCCTGTCTGGTTTTATTGCATGATACATCTTGTTTCCTGCCAATAAATAGTGGCTTCATCTCTTGTAAGATTATTGGTGTTATATTTGGTCTCTTTGACTATTTTTCTAAATTGTTGTTCACATAATTTCTCAAAGGACAGTATAAGTGGGTGACTGAGGGGGGATAAATGTGCACTTACGTTTGACCACCAAGTTCTTATCCAAGCCCACATTACTGCTTTTGAAATATAAACTGAGATTCAATTTTCTAGTATACAGTTTAAAGTTAACCAAAACATTTGCAATGCCAGTTTTATAATTAGGTACAAAAAATAATCCCTTTTTTAAACAAGTTGAAATGTCCTTCACTAGCAATGGCATCACTGTAGTTGTAAATGTAAAAAACATCACTTTCCAAAATATTACATTCCATTGCAACATCAGAACAATCATCTTCAACTACATTCAGTAAATCTTGATCAGGCATAGCAGTTATGTTAAATAACTCAGTCAATGGAAGTCTCTCCTCCAACCCTGTTGTTGTCCCCTGTTGGAATAATTACTGTTCTTGTTGGTCTGAACATTGTAGTTCTGCCTGCCCCAGGGGGTCCATTTCCCTTGATTTTTCAGTCTCTTGGACCTCCTTAGTTGACCCTCCTGAAAAGAATAATCATTATTCCCCCTGGTGTTGTCAAACCCCCTTTCAATGTCAGAACTGTTGTTCTGAATATTTTCGTTATTTTGAGGGCTATTCTCATACACATTTCCCTGGGTCTATTTTCTCCCTATGTATGCTTGATTATTTAAATAATCAGCCCCGTCTCTGTCAAGCCTATGTTGCTTTCTCAAATTGTTCTCTTTTACAAAGTTATTAATGTCTTTAAGAACATTCTCATACTTAAATTTGTATTGCTCAGAAAGGAAATCTGAAATAATACTTTGATTTAAAACTGAAATCTCATTTTGCAAAAGAGCCATCTTACTGTTGTTTCTGATAATGATGTACATCATTTTGAAACCTGTTTTTTCAAATAAAGCCACAAGTTCTCGAAAAGCAGACAATCCCTTCTCAATCCCAAAAGGCTTTTTCCAGACTCGTAAGCCTTTGGGAACTTGTTTAAGAGCAACTGATTTGTTTAAAAATATGTTGTCTAGTTTAAGTGTTCTGCACTTTCTACAAAGCTTATCAGAGTTACTTAACTGCATTTATAATAACATTCCCTGATTGGAAATATCATTTTCATTGTAAAAATCTCCTTCAAATTCTGCAAACCATTCTTTCAGGTCTGAATTAACTCTATCTGGTCTCATAGTTGCAGGGGTGGTCCTCACTGATTTCTGGACCAATGGGGAATGCAGAGTAAGTTCAGCTTGTGAGTCAGTCAGGTTATTGGTAGATACTCTCATGAATCTTCCTTCAATCACTATAGAAGTTAGTCTCTGAATAGACTGGCTAAGTTGAACCAGCAAGGTTTCCATAATTACATAGACCCAAAATAATGCTATAAAAAAGCATTTCCTAGCAAAAAAAAGCATGGAGCTCAAAATAAATAAAATACACTAAAAACAAGCCAAACAGCTCAAAAACTTGTAAACAATAATAAAAATAAAAAAGTGAGCCACCAAGACAATACTTGTGTGAAACACAAGTTTATTTAACATTACATACTGTTAAAGTAAATGCAACTAAGTGCTTTCACCAAAAAACATGAATTGGCTTTATCAGAGTCATTCAATTATGATGTAACTTCCTTTATATAGTCTAATTACTTAAGCAATTATTCATGATTTTGCTTGCATCAATGAAATTGCCCTGACTAAACTTAGAGGCATATTTCCCGTAAATATATAATATACAAAATAACATGCTGTAAACTACAATACTCAGTACATTCAAGATAAAAATATTAGTACAGATACTAATAATGAAGATGAAAGTATAAAACATTGTTAAAAGATATAGACTTAAAAGTGCAGAACATAATTGGTCTGTTAGTTGCAGTCAGATAAGTGTTTTCACAGTACACTTGAAATTAAACCTCTGCTTCCCTTTGCTTCAAAAAGGGAGCTATTGAACAATAATCATTTAAACCTGGCTTGCAACAAGCATTTAGTCTCATTTGCCCTTTAGTTTCTCTGGCTTCTAATTCTAATTCATCATCCCCACCCCTAGAGTCACTCTGTACTCTATCAATGACAAAGAATAAAAATCTCTTGTAGTTGGGACATTCTAAGGTGTGGACATGCAAAGCATTGTTCATTTTTTTATTTTTAATGTCTCTAAGGTGCTCAGTAATGTGATCCCGTAGCCTTCTTTTGGTCTTGCCTACCTAGAAACCAGGGCATGATAAGCATGTAGCTAAATAAACCACCATAGTGCTATTGCAGTTGCACCTACCTGGGCATCCTAGAGTACGTCCAAAACTTCCTACAAAGACATTCATACCATCATTTAAATTTTTACAGGTCTAGCAAGCACCGCGTTTGTACATCAAGGACCTGTGCTTGCCTTGTTTTCTGTTGACACTTTCAAGAATATTCTTTATATTACGCCCTCTATTATACAAAACCTTAGGTTTATGCCCCAACTTTTTTTTCATTTCATTGTCAAAATGAGTTTCCCATATATTATGAACACTTGATACCAAGTCTGATGTTTCTGTATTGTATTGTAATACCAGAACATTGGTGTCTAGCTTGGCCATGTGTCTAGCTTGGCCATGTTGGTTTTATTAGTGTTTAGACCTGCTTTTAAAATAGGCTTAAATGCAATATTTCTTTTAAGCATAACTTCTCTCTTCACTAGAAAATTGAATCTCAGTTTATATTTCAAAAAAATATAAATATATATTTCAAAAACAGTAATGTAGGTTTGGATAAGAACTTGGTGGCCAAATGTATGAGCACCTTCACTCCCCCAGTCACCCACTTATAGTGTCCTTTGAGAAATTATGTGAACAACAATTAAGAAGAATAGTCAAAGAGACCAAATATAACACCAATAATCTTATGGGAGATGAAGCCACTATTTTTAAATAATAGGCAGGAACAGGGGCGGCTCGTGGCATAGGGCTGCCGGACTGCAGCCCCCTCAAAAATAAAAAAGAGAAAGAAAATGAGAAAGAAAAATGAAAAATAAAAAAAAAATTATTTTTCGAAATTCGCGGACTTCGCATAGACCGAGTCCCGACTACTGTCGGTCTATGCGCATGCTCAAGGCAGGAGACGTCTGTGCACTTTTACAGTGCACAGACTCGCCAGGATTATGGGACACGTCCGGACTGCAAGAGCAGCAGCAGGGACTCGGGACAGAGCATTAGGGATCTCAGGAAGGAGCATTAGGATCTCGTCGGGCAGGAGCAGATCTCGCGGGTCTTTCAGTATTGCGCGGGAAGGATGTACGGATATATTCAGGTAAGGTGCCTTTTAATTTACAATGTTTATTTGTATGGTGCTTATGCTTTACTGGAGTTTGTGTACGGTGCTTATGCTTTACTGGAGTTTGTGTATGGTGCTTATGCGTTACTGGGGTTTGTGTATGGTGCTTATGCTTTACTGGAGTTTGTGTATGGTGCTTATGCTTTACTGGAGTTTGTGTATGGTGCTTATGCTTTACTGGAGTTTGTGTATGGTGCTTATGCTTTACTGGAGTTTGTGTATGGTGCTTATGCTTTACTGGAGTTTGTGTATGGTGCTTATGCTTTACTCTGTGTGTGTGTGTGTGTGTGTGAAAATGCCCATGCCTCAGGCTTGAACCCTGTACCCTGTATGCAGCTGTTAAAGACTTGAGTTCCCTACCCACCACCATTTGTAAAAAAATTTCAGATTTTTGCCTCATATTCGATCTGATCTGTTCCTCATAATATCTGTGGTTTGTAAATGTTGTAATGCTTGATATTTGATGGTGTAGTAGTAGCATTGTTGCCTCCGAGCTGCAGGTTCTTGGGTTTGATTCTTGGCTGGGGTTCCTTCTTTGTGGGTCTGTATCTTCTCCTTGTGTTTGTGTGGGTTTGCTTTTGTGTCCTCCCATGTTACAAAGACATGTCTGCATTATTTCTTCCTGGGCCTCTGCTGAAAATTGTTTATTTGTTCCAAGTCAGACTGTCCTGATTAAAAAATGTTAAATAAAATTGACAGGCATTTGAATTTCAGACTTAAGGGTTTCTGAATTTTTAATTCCTTGCATATTTGATGGTGCAGTGGTAGTATTGTTGCCTCACAGCTATAGGTTTTCTGGTTTGATTCTTGGTTGGGGTGGCTTCTGTGTGGAGTCTGCATCTCCTCCATGTGTTTGTGTGGATTTGCTTTGGTGCCCTGCCATTTTACAAAGACGTGTCTGCAGTTTTAATCCCTGCTGAAAATTGGTTTTGTTCTGTCCGCAGTAAAATTGACAGGCATTTGAATTTCAGACTTCAGGTTTCTGAATGTTTAATTCCTTGCATAATTGATGGTGCGGTGGTAGTATTGTTGCCTCACAGCTATAGGTTTTCTGGTTTGATTCTTGGTTGGGGTGGCTTCTGTTTGGAGTCTGCATCTCCTGCCTGTGTTTGTGTGGATTTGCTCTGGTGCCCTGCCATTTTACAAAGACGTGTCTGCAGTATTAATCCCTGCGTCTCTGCTGAAAATTGTTTTTGTTCTGTCCGCAGTAAAATTGACAGGCATTTGAATTTCAGACTTCAGGTTTCTGAATGTTTAATTCCTTGCATAATTGATGGTGTGGTGGTAGTATTGTTGCCTCACAGCTATAGGTTTTCTGGTTTGATTCTTGGTTGGGGTGGCTTCTGTGTGGAGTGTGCATCTCCTGCCTGTGTTTGTGTGGATTTGCTCTGGTGCCCTGCCATTTTACAAAGATGTGTCTGCAGTTTTAATCCCTGCGTCTCTGCTGAAAATTGTTTTTGTTCTGCCCGCAGTAAAATTGACCGGCATTTGAATTTCCAACTTCATGTTCTTCAGAATACATAGTAGCACAACCTTTTTTTTTTTTAAGCAATTTTCAAAGTTTATAAGATGAATATTTTAAATTTGTCCCTATTTTTGGGACTGTATTCCCCCATTATTGGCTTCGTCCAGGTTTTTGTGCTAAGGTTGACAGCTATGGCAAGAACTGAATTCACTGAATATGTTTGAGGGCTTCCTCATTACTGGGTTTTTCCAGGTGTTTTGTACTAAGAGGTTGACAGCTATGGTGAGAACTGAATTCACTAAATGATAGCCATTTAAGTTTCAGTCTTCCTCTCTTTTACAAAGCAGCTGATGTGTCGTAGTATGTTACTCTGACTGTGTTTTGCTCAGGGACCTTGGCAGTAAAATATATGGTGGCAACACAACATTTTATTCTAGCAACTTTCCAAGATTATACAAGCAATGTTTAATGTGTCCCTGTTTTTGGGCTTTTGACCCCCCCCCCAATACATTTTGGCTTTTTCCAGTTTTCTTGAGCTGCGAAGTTGAGATGCAGTTGAGTATTGAGTAGATTTTACAAGGAACTGAGAGCTGCAGGGGAATAAAAGTTTAGTGCTTTGCCAAGTTAATACTATAGCACAACAGGCTGTGTACTTGCTTTTGATGCAGAAGGTTGTGGGTTCTACTGCCACTAGGGGTAGATGCTGCCGTACTGAGAATGTTCTCCTTGGTGAAGATACTAACTATGAGTTCGTTATCAGTTTGCCATCCATTTCCTCTTGCAATATTATTACTAGCTTATCATTTTTTTAATGTAATATAGACAATTTATTCCTGAGGGGCAACAGACACTTTATATTTCTATGAAACCATGAAATATAAAGGTGATTGCTAGCAGCAACCACTTCATTAGTTACAGATTTCTTTAATGTGGAATTATTTAGATGACTGACTTCAGAGATTGTGCATATTTACTGATACTGGACTGTAGAATTGTGCATATTTACTGATAAAGGTGGACTGTAGAATTGTGCATATTTACTGATAATGGTGGACTGTGGACTTGTGCATATTTACTGATAATGGTGGACTGTGGAATTGTGCATATTTACTAATAATGGTGGACTGTGGAATTGTGTATATTTACTAATAATGGTGGACTGTGGAAGTCTGAGTAGACTTGTTTATGATAAATGTTCTCAACTGGGCAGTTTTGCCATTATGGGTGCATATGGTTTGTTTCATTGCTTACTGGAAAAAATGTTCAAAACAAATTTAAAACATCCTGTAACAAGTGTACTGTATTGTACAAGGAATATAATTTTAGTACAATGAGGAAGGTGTATCAAAGAGCACATGTATGTTTCATATGCAAGGAGCCTATGATTCGAAAACAGTCCAAAATTAATCTTTATCTGCCACTGGCAAAATGTATTTTCTTTGAATGTGGGTTTCAATGCTGTTTCAATGAATGTGAGTTTCAAGGGCAGAGAAGTTTTAATGCTAAGTTTTCATTGTGAGACTGCATTGCTTTGTTTAACAGATGACTTAGTGTTTGTGCTGTAAACTACAAAATAAAACTTTCAAATGAAGTCCAACTCATCATAGAAGTAAAGCAGTATGCACATTAGTGTTTATGGTAAATGGAGTGAAATAGCCAAGTAATGGTTCATTGGAATGGCTGCAGAGGCTCCATTCAACCATTATTTTGTCAGGGGGGAAGGGCAGCAAACTCAGACAGGCCCAGCTGAACTATACCTCCCAACTGTCCAGATTTTCAAAGAATGAATAGATTTTTGCTTCTTATTTTTGGTTTGTTCATAAAATTTGTAGTTTTAATTCCTAAATGATTTGCCAGAAGTCACTCTAAGTTTCAGTCTCCATAACCTTCAGTAGAATGCATGTTAAAGTAAGAGCTGTTCTATCAACTGTCTCAATTTATACAAGAGCAATTTTAGTACTGTTTATATGTGCCCCAATAAATTTGGCCTTGTTCAGATTTACTGCATTAACAGGTTGAGAGGTACATGCAAATAAATTGCTTTATAGAATTAGGCATAGCCAACCTCTCAACTGTCCCCAATTTTTGGCTCAAAATGTTGCTCTTCCCCTTATAATCCCTCCATAAAATAGCAATTTTGGAAGAAAACATGGAGGGTTTACAATTAAGAAATAACTGTAATAATCAAAGTTATAGATTACTTGAAATGCATGTAGATTCTTTTATATTTTGTCAGCTGCTCAAGGTAGCAGTACTAATATTAAAGTGTCCCTTCTTTGACAGGTAGCAGCTGTATTGTGTGTCTATTTTATATTTTTGCATCACGTTTTTGTCCATTTTTCATAAAATTGTGTTTTTGGCAAATTAGTGACATCACTAAAGACTGAAGTTAGAAAATGACAGACATTTGAGTTTTAGATTTTATACCCTTCAGAAAATTCATACTAATGCAAGACCTATTCTATTATCTTTCTAAGTTTATTAGAGCAATATTTAAAATTGTCCTTATTGTTGGGCCTTTGTCCCACTTCTGTGTATGGCTTTGTCCAGATTTCTTGCTCTTGAGGTTGAGAGGTATGACAAATGTGTCAGGGCCATCACAGTCAGCCAGAGAGATTTCAAATTGTGACATGCTTGTTGCACCCCACTCCCCATGTAGTGACTCTGGATGTGTCCAAGCAAGGCAAGGAGTAGTTGTATCTACCTTGGATGGGGAGGACACACTGCATAAGTACTACAGTGGCTTTTCATCTGTCCTTGATTTTGCAGAATGGTCTGGTTTCTGTCATATTTTGTACTGTTGATTTATGCTTATTACTCAAAGTGCCTGTTGCTCTGTGTTTTAAGTAGCAATGCTTTAATGACCATAAGGTAAGCTTGTCTGAGATCGTAAGATGCAAGTAAGCTTTAATAAGCATACTGTTAAAGAATTGCCAACATTGAAAGCCTTTCTGTTGTTGCCATGCAGAGAATACTTGACTACATAATGTATAAGCCTTGGGTATTAAAGGACAGGATTCCATTATTTTAAAAGCTCATTACACTTGTTGGAGACTTCCAGTCATCTCTACAGACTTTACCCGTAAACTAAACAGAATGCCAATCATGTGTGGTCCATAACCTGTACAGTAATCCTTTAAGCAATGTATCTTGAGCTTGTTTCTTGTTTGCTTTTCATTTTTACTTTTATCATGTTTTCCCCATGAAACAAGTTGTCAGGCAGCAGGTCTTTTTGGATAAGAAACATTTTACAAGTGGGGCATCACATAGATTTCTACTTTCAGCATGTTACTTGGTACTTTAATAAAGCTGAATATATTATAATTAGGACTGCAGTGCAAGGAGAAGTGGTTTGAGTTGAGTGCTTCTGGTTTTTCTTATACTTGATTTTGACTGGCATTCCAGTAATGTATTTAAAAAGTAATTTATTTTTTCATGCCTCACAACCTTTTGTTTCCATCTAGATATTAAGTAAGCTGTCATGCAGCCAATGCATTGAAATATTTTTATTCTTCTACACTTATTTTTGTCTTGATTGGACTTTCATAATGATGGTTTGCCACCCAGGGCAGCGTATTTAATTAAAGTTAGTTTTTTGTGGTTTTGTGCATAGCTCCTCCCCTTTCTGGTTGACCACACCCCTCCCCTTGACCCCACCCATTCAGCTGTCTCCTGCAGCCCCCCTGTGATTTGAAGTCACCAGCCGCCACTGGGCAGGAAACAAGATGTATCGTGTAATGAAACCAGACAAGGTTGGGGGTAATCATTATGTCTCAAATAGATTGCAGCTCTAAAATGTTTGAAATATTGAATGACACCACAACTTATAGTAGGACTTCAAGAAATTCTGTTAACAGAACTTATACCAGGATTGATGATTTTTTATTTGATGCTTTATTTCAAAATGAAGTAGAAATTGTGGACATAAAATATTTAACAGTTGAAAAAACAGGAAGACCAGTAATCTTTGGAATACCAAAGATAAATAAAAATGTATATAAACCCCCTTTCGACCGATAGTAGCAGCCCATGGTTCTAAAACTGTTCCAATAGCAGCATATATAGACAAATGGGCAAGTTTAGTGGTAAGTGAGGCACAGCATATACTAAAAGACATGGCACTGTTTGGAATTATTAAGACAAATAAATGTAGACAGCTTGGATTTTTGTTTCCTAACTGTCAACGTAGTTAACTTGTACTCAGTAATCCCCCATAATGAAGGGCTGGATTTCTTCAGGGAACGTTTAATGGGTAGCAAATCAATAGATCAATCCTAGGTCACTTTATTAGTTGGACTTATGGAGGTGGTCTTGACTAACAACTTTATGATTTTTGAAGGTGAATCCTATCACCAGGAAGCAGAAGTGGCTATAGGGGTCAAATGCGCCCCTAGCTTTGCAAATCTGGTTCTCCTAGAATGGAAGAGAAGATATGTTTTTTTCCTCTGCATTTACGGCCAATGTATTGTTGTATGTGAGGTTTCTGGATGACATACTCATTTTATGGTGAGGAGAGGAATATGTGATGAATGACTTCATAAAATACATCAACGGCACAACCACTTTCCTTGAGTTCACATATAAATGGCATTGTGATAAGATTTTTAGATATTGAGTTGACTAAGGACACCTTGTCCAGTAGTATCTACCGAAAAGAAACATATTCTAATATGTTATTGCATTATAACAGTTGCCACCCCTTCCATCAGCAGAAGGGTATAATAAAGGGCCAAATGGGTAGGTTATCTAGGCTCATTAGTAGCATCAAAATATTTAAAAATGAGATCTATATATTAATTATAATGTTCCGAAATAGAGGCTACCCCTTAAATTTTTTGCTGAAAGTGAAGACAGAAGTTATGCTTAAAAGAAATAATACATTTAAGCCTATTTTAAAAGCAGGTCTAAACACTAATAGAACCAACACGGCCAAGCTAGACACCAATGTTCTGGTATTACAGTATAATACAGAAACATGAAACTTGGTATCAAGTGTTAATAATATATGGGAGATTCATTTTGACAATGAAATGAAGGAAAAGTTGGGGCATAAACCTAAGGTTGTGTACAGTAGAGGGTGTAATATAAAGAATATTCTTGAAAGTGTCAACAGAAAACAAGGCAAACACAGATCCTTGATGTATAAATGTGATGCTTGCAAGCCCTATAAAAATATAAATGATAGTATGAATGACTGATAGAATGAATGACTTTATAGCGGTGGTTGTGCTGCGGTAGCATTGTCGCCTCACAGTTAGACGTTGCCCGTTTGATTCTCAGTTACAGCATCTTCTGTGTGTCAACATGCATGAATGGGCATTCCTTCATTGAAGTTTGTGCATTAGGCCCAGCAAGCCAGCACGTGAAAGTCTACTGCCAATCATTAGCAGACCAGAGTTTCACTGTGGTGACCCCTCACCGGGAAAAGCCGAAAGACACAAAAAAAGTATGAATGACTTTATAGGAAGTTTTGAACGTACTATAGGATGTCCGGGTAGGTGCAACTGCAATAGCACTATGGTGGTTTATTTAGCTACATGCTTATTATGCCCTGGTTTCTACGCAGGAAACACTATAAGAGGGCTATGGGATCGCATTACTGAGCACCTTAGAGACATTACAAATAAAAAAAAATGAACAATGTTTTATATGTTCACACTCTAGAACGTCCCAACAGCAAGAGATTTTTATTCTTTGCCATTGATAGAGTACAGAGTGACTAGGGGTGGGGATGATGAATTAGAATTAGAAGCCAGGGAAACTAAATGGCAACTGAGACTAAATGCTTGTTGTAAGCCAGGTTTAAATGAATATTGTTCAATAGCTCCCTTTTTGAAGCAAAGGTCAGCAGAGGTTTAATTTCAAATGTACTGTGAAAACACTTATCTGACTGCAACTAACAGACCAATTATGTTCTGGATTTTTAAGTCTATGTTTTTTAAGAATGTTTTCTACTTTTATGTTCATTATTAGTATTAATACTAATATTTTTATCTTGAATGTATTGACTATTGTGGTTTACAGCATGTTATTTTGTATATTATATATTTAGGGAAACTATGCCTTTAAGTTTAGTCAGGGTAATTTCACTAATGCAAGCAAAGTCATGAAGAATTACTTAAGTAATTAGAGTATATAAAGGAAGTTACATCATAACTGAATGACTCTGATGAAGCCAATTCATGTTTCTTGACGAAAGCACTTAGTTGCTTTCACTTTACCAGTATTTAAAGTTAAATAAACTTGTGTTTCATGCAAATACAACATTGGTGGCTCACTTTTTTATTTTATTATTGCTTGCAAGTTTTTGAGCCATTTGGCTTGTTTTTTGGTGTATTTTATCATTACAGTTTCATTTGACTTCTTGTTTGTGGGCGTCAGTTGGTCTTTTGTCCTTTTTTTGTTCTGTAATTCTTTTTGCGATTTCTTGGCACCAGTATAGGCAAACGTCCACCACGTCAAGGGCTGACATCACCAGTGGATCAACAAAAGTGCACTGTTGATCTAAATTCAACTGAATGAAGGTAGAAGGACCAGAAAGATCACTGGTAGCACGCGAGTCACATGTTCCAACATCTTGTGCTTTATTGGGCCATGGAAAGATTCACCCTAATTTAATAGCATTGAAGTCCCTTTTAAGCTTCTTTTACTTCATTTATATTAGACATTTCTCAAACAATAAAATATGGTCTACAGACTCATAAAAAATAGATGAATGCACATTTTGTTCCATGTTCTGTAACAATTCAAAATATGTGTTCTATCTCAGACTTGTGTTAATTCCAACGACTCAAAAAAAAGCATTCATTAGTCTCATATACTCAAGCAAACACTTAAGATTCACATTTTGATTTGCTTTAAGAGGTCTGTATATTTATTGTAATATGTTGACATATTTAAGATTTGAAGACCTTGTGGAACAATATCGTGTGTCAAATACACATTAAAGCTTAATTGCTGCCATTGCAAGCATTTAAACATAACAGTTTTATGTACAAATGTCTCATTTTTTTCCTTTAAATTGCTGTAATAAATCATTGCTAAGTATCACCTCAACCCCCTTCAGCCTACTCATCAGATCAGCTTCTGAAAACAGTGGATTAGAAAAAACATTGGTCAGGTCCTGAATGGTTATCAGCAAACTTACAGGTTGATTGCTAGTAGATGGTAGGACACCAATAGCACCAGAAATACTAATGTCTGAAATGCAGCAACTACCATAAGCTAAGCAAAAATAAGAGTCAGTGTGTTGACAAATCTAGTAGAAGTAAACAGTATCAAGCAATAGTGAAAAGGAATCCACTGCAGCCATGAATATAACTGGAAATAATCATCTTTTATAGCGCAGGTTTAAAACTTTTGCATCGGCTTCATCAGGCTGAATATTACAACTGAAATGGTTCATTTAATGGCACATTAAAAAGTCACATCATCACAAAATCAATTAATGCAGAATCATTTAAAAGAATTTAAAAGCATTCACTTTACACTTGATTGTGTAGCTCTTTTAGGATTGGTTTAATGCTAACATTTCCATTAAGCCCTGGTGGCATATGTGCACAGAACTGTAAAATCCATCCTAGTTCAATTTTTTTTCTATGTAGTTAATTAGACCACATCCTCTAATAGATGACTGTATACTTGCAAGATGACAAAATAAGATTGATGCAGCTTGTCTGTTGAGCAAATATGCTTATACAGGGCATTAATAGTCACTCCCCAGGAGATATCAGCTAAATGGCTAGCTATCCATTCCTTAAACTTCCTATTGGTCTTAACGTACTTAATAGGCTTTGTAGATTTTACACTTTTATATATCAAATTCTTAATATTACTGGTTCCTGTAGCTCGGAGCATTAATGTATCAACATAAATAGGATATTGTATTGACTTTTAAGGATATATGTGCTCATAACAGGTGCAATTAAAGCACTTAAACAGTGAGTTATCGATCCAAGGTTGTTCCTTATAACATAACTTGTTCTTAAGATTGCTGCACCTTTTATATCCAAATTTTAAGTCACAGTGTATATCTTTATTCATCTCTAGTACATGTTAAATGTTAGGCCAATATTTCCTTATAATGGACTGTACTGCTTTAGTATTGGCATTGTAAGGTAACACACACCTAAACCCACTGCCCATTTTTAATTGTTCAGCCCAATGCATTTTACCAGGAAAAAAATGTGTGTGGAAATAGTGCTGGAAGGCATATGTGTGGTAATAAATCGATTGAAAGAGTGGTGTGATTTGCTAAAATAAAATAAAAATTCATAATAGTAACTGTACCCAGCCTCATGTTGCATAATGCACTCATCTCTGTGAGTGTAGAAACTCACACATGTGGAATACTTAGAGAATGTCAGATTCAAACTCATATGTTATCATGTCCACAAGCTAGAGAACACTGTATCAGTTTTGATGCCTCAGGAGAAGGCTTACTACAATGGTGAGATAAATCACAATTTAACAATTGGGCTCATCAGTGCATTATCAAATCATATGTGTGTGCTAAAATTGACAGAAAGTAGTGAAAGAGCCCTTTCTGGCTATACATCAAATCTGTCAGTGACACCATTTGTACTTACATGTACAGCCATAAACACACTGAATCACTGTCTGGATTTGAACCGGCTATTTAAGATCACAAACTAGAGGGTACTGCATCCCAAGTGCCACAAGAGATGTTTGATTACATCTGTGAGGTAGTGTACATTTGAAAGGATGAATTCACCATTGGTTTACTAATGCCTTTTATAAGGATCTGAAATTGATGGGAGACCCCACTCCCACTGTAAAGCTACATATCAAATTAGTAGGTAAAGCCATTCCTACCTAGCATTAGAGAGAGACACGCATACATACTCTCAGAATAGTCAGTCACTACTGGATTCAAACCGCCTACTTACCTCAGTACAGTATCAGCTGCAAGTGCCACTGGAGAAGTCATACTGCAAGTGTGAGATAGTAGTGCTCATTAGAAAGGATTACATCATCAGTATGTAGCAGAACAATTGCCTGTATTAAAAGGGGAAGAAATTGATGACAGAGCAATCTCTAAGTATAAATGTCACTCCAGAGTGGAAGTGTACACATCAGATCTGCTGTTGAAGCCAAAGCGACCGAACACTAGAGATATGTAGACTCATACTAGTTTCACACTAATGGATTCAGTCCACCTACCTATCCAACTACACTATCTAGAATCCACAATATCAACCATAAGTGCCACAGATGAAGTTTGATTACAGCACTAAGACAGAGCACATTTGAAAGGATGACCTCTTTAGTGTGTTGCAGAGAATATGTCTTGGCAAAAACTGGAAGAAATTGATAGGAAACCACTCTCCCAGCATAAATAATTCATCTGAGGGGAAGTGTCTGCATCAGACGTGTGTGTGAAGCCAATTATACCTAGCAATACAGCTACACACACTCACTCATACTAGTCGGTTATTGTTATATTTGAACACCTACCTATCTAAAGTACACAATTTAGAGTATATTATATCAACATCAAGTGCAACAGAAGATGTTTGACTTTAAATGTGAGATACTTCATGCATTATTTGTGTTGCAGAAAAGATAGTGTACATCACATGTTTAGGTGAAAAGGAATGTGTCTTGAGAATCAAAGCTAACAATGTGTTGATCATAAGTAAATACATACTGCTCAGATAAGTTATCTATCCCATCATTCATGTACAATGCAGTAGTGTGAGTTACGTGCAGCTATTTCACAATATGGTGTATTGATAATATCACACTTGTAAAACAGTCAGTTAACAACCCTGCATTCCTGACTGTTCAACTCAGGATGATTGTATGAAATCACTAATCATTTGGTGTGTCATTTTCAATATTTTCTTATCCTTATTGAATATGCAGTGTAAGTTAGTAAAATACATATGAAAGGGCAGCACTTAATACCACTCAAGAAGAATATGTGCAAAGGTCCCACACCACTGTACATTATTTGCAAGTCTGATGTGTTGGAGTGCAGACATATATTCACATAATGAAGTGTTTCAACAGCATTACAGGTAACTCATCATATATTGAGTACAACAGTCCATTACAACATACACAATTAATATAAGGCACTGACAGTACTTTCTTTTTGTATAAATCACTTCCTGAAGCACACTGGTAACAAGTTCATTTGAGTGACTGATAGAAAAGTATTAGCACATGTCTAATTATATTCTGAGGTTCTGAACACAGAATGAAAATTAACAGTGTCCTGTGCCACTCCATGCTAACCTTTGCACAAAGCATGCATACATGGAAACAATTCTGATTCTGATCCAGTTAAGAACAGATCTGTGTTACGTTAATGTTTTATGTGTCATGCTTGACACTTTTGTTATGATAACTGCAGTAAAGCATTCATTATGTGGATAAAACAGCTGTGTACATAGACAGCCCTCATATCTGGTGACTGTCTATGTATTTGTGGCATGTTGCACTGCTCCTTATACAATTGTATGTGTTTGTATGGCATCACAAAGTACTATAATCACTACATGATAACATATAACCCTAATAGAACTTGTGGAGAGACAGATGCATATCCGAAACACTATCTCATCTCTGGAGTAAACTTCCGATCTTTGTAAAACACAGCCCATCCCTCACACTCTTCAAAAAGAATCTGGATAAATGGATGGGTAACTGTAAATTCAATCCTGGTGTACTGTCCATGTCCCTTATGGGTGAAGGTAGTCTGTAAAGTGACTCAGAGCTCCAACACTCAAAGATCCACTACCCCAATACTACCCAATCCCATAGCTGGGCAATTAAGCTACAATGTTGTCACACCCTGAGTATTATTGGCTAGGCTTGTAAAGGCTCTTGTGCCATTAGCCTAATAATCACCCATGAACCTATGAACCTATGTGTATGTGTCATATTTAAAAGACTTACAAAAATGCATGGCAATGCAAATTAATTCATTCCATCACCTTATGTGAATGTAGCAGCAATAGTTTTAAGATGTGTCTAGCATAATATGTTTATTAACACATAAATCCTTTATTATACTAAATTGCTTCCACTTATTTCTTGGAAGCTATGAACATTTTGGACTGATTATGAACCACATAAGGGACCAAGCATGTTAATCATAGTGAAGTTATGGATTTGTGTATGAATCTATAGGTCAACAAGTAATGATTAATGATCAATATGTTTAAATCTGATGCTGGATTTAGACACCTGCCCATCTGCATAGACAATCTAAAGGTGCGATCAATAACTGATCATACCACAAAGGAAGTCAAATGTCATACGCTAAAACACACACATTTGAAGGGGCTAAGAAAACAGTATGAAACAAGGGCGTATGTGTGCAGCATGCTTTGTAACAGTAGTGAGAATTGAAACATTCTATATGGTATGCAGTCAATCCTAGAGCCTGTGCAACTTAAAGTGCTATCAGTCTGTCTGCAGTTAGAAAGGTAGCAGACTAATGTAGCCAAATGCAAAAACTCACCAAATGTTGCCATAAGGCATGAAATGCCATTTACTGGGAGTTACAATTGCTACTCAGTACCAAGCGTCATGGCAATGCTGACTACAAAGAGTGATGACAGTGAAGGGGGAGACAGTAAATTTGGCAGACAGAGATAGCGACACAGAAAGAATTTTGTTTATTGGCCACTTCTGGCCATCTTTGTAATATGTTACTTTTAAGTTTGTCATCATAGTTATTCTTTCATGCTCTGTACATCTGTACAGTAATGTTTCCAATATGGAGCCAGCAGGGATAGGAGAGTAGAAATATGAGTAAGACATAAGCAGGATAATGAAGGCTTAATAGCATATGTAGCCAACAGTTACACACACACAATATTATTATGGAAAAACTTAAAAATGTTTGACATACTTCTGGATTTAAACCCTTGACACTATGCAAACAGCATTCTACCAATTTGAGCATTATCTGAGTACACCATGTGGGGAGTCATACTTCACAAGCTTAAAATCACACATTTGATGGGACAATAATAAAAGTATGAAGCAAGGAAAAATGTCTTCATCACAGTAATGACAACTGTAACACTTCATAAGGTGTACATTATATCCAGCAGCCTAATAAACATGCTATCAGTCTGTATTTCTACAACACAGTTGGAATAAGCACATTTGTGCACCAATAACAGTCCTAGTGCGATCAAAGGTAAAATCTTCAGATTTTGCCATAGGATGTAAAATAGCATTTTCCATCACTCAGCATTAGTGTGAAATGCCAAGCATTGCCAAACACTGAAGACACAGATTGAAGGCTTTTTTATGGGCCAACTCTGGTCATGTGTATTGTGTGTGATTCTATGTTTTGACCAGATTAAACATGTGAAAAATGTGTTGATAGGACAGTGGTGAAAATGGGAGGCAGTCAGAGGTAGGGCAAAGGGGAAAGAATAAAGGAATGTGTAGTATGGTGGTGGAAGAGCGCCATAGCTATCCACTTCTTCACAACAAAAATGTTGTAACAAGAATTTGATGAATTTGGATAGTCACCTCATCAGGTCTGGTTGGCAACCGCAAATTAATGTTGCATGTACAATTGGACTAAATACATCAAGTCAAATGACACATAGGTGAAGTTAAGTGATATGCATGGGGAGTATTTTTTTTTCTCTTTCTTTTTTTTTTTTTTTGTGGATAGGTGCCCATTTTTTTTATTTTTTTTGTACAGACGACTGTTGGAGAAGGAGATTAGGAATAAGAGGGTAAGGTAGGTAGGGCAGGTTAGGTAGCAGGTGGATACAGACAGAACATACAATACAGACAGGGATGGTGAAGTTCAGAAAAGGTAAGAGACACCATGAATGGGGTAAGGTATGGGGCATCGGAGGGGCAGCCATATCATGCATGGGCATAGTGATAAACTAAGCCTTACTTTCAGAATTGCCATCATTGTTTTTTTTTTGCAGATACCTGGGTCAGTGCTGGACTGGGCATCAACTTTACAATTTAATGCAGGATGTTTTCTACTCTGTTGATTCAGACACCAATGCCACTTTCCATGATATTCTCCACAAGCTCTGTCAGCTTCTGATGGATTGCAAAATCACCATCTTCACTAGTATTACTCCCAGAGAGTACCACCGCACCAGAACATGGGTAATGCTACCAGACACAGTTAGATCAGATAATGCAGGAGTTGTGGAGGAAACACTGACAAGATGGGATCTAGATGTTCTTGATGTCTCTGCTGCCTGCAGTGGTGCCACCACAGCCACCTGTGGCAGTATGGCAGTCCAATCCACAGTGGTCAGTCTAGCTTCCCATGCTGATGGTCATTTTTCTTGTGGGACCAATGTTTCCACTCAGAAAAAAAAAAGAAAAGAAAAAAAAGAGAGAGATAGGGTTGGCGAGAGAAAACATATATAATAACATCAAGGCTATGTCAGATTAATATTTCAAAATATAATCAGATATAATACATATTAACCTTTGCCACATCCAGATATGATGTGAAGGCATTAATGTGTCATTAAATACATCAGTTTCACTGCTATTATAAATAATACAGAAATAGTTAGGTGATTATGGCATATCTCCTGTATGCATTCCAAGTAAATGCATTCATTTACAAAAATTGAATGTTTAAGGTTATGTAATATTGCAGTAAATAATTTCTCAATACTTTCCTTTAATAAATGCTAATTGCTGCTGTTGGGAATTGAAGCCATACTTAGCTAAGTTTATTTACACATTAACAAAAATAATGATGAAAAGCTACTGGATTAGGCATCTACTGCATGTGTATATATGGTTCCCCTTTGCAATCCTGAATTACTGAAATCTCGAATTTCAGTATCTCGGACCATAAAGGCAAAAACCAAAAATGTTGAAAGTGCATAAGCATGAATTCAAATATCTCAAATCCACATTTATGCAGTGCAGCAACAGGATGGGAAATGTTTGGCCGGGATGTTTTACGGAAGTGAAGGTAAGTGAGTGTATGTGAGTGTTTTTGTAAGTTGTGTGTGTGGGTTAGGGTAGGGAGGTGAAAATATGAGTGTGAGTGTTGGATGTGTTTGTGATTGGGTATGTGTGATGTGTGTGTGCTAGGTAGTGTGGAATGTGTGTATGTGAGTAATGCATTTCTTTACTGTAAGTGCATTCTCAGAGTTGGTATATATAATTGTGGGGGTGTGGGGGGGGGGTGCAGGGGGGCTTGCCCCTCTGCATAGATGTAGTTTAGGATTGTGTAATTTGTGTGTTGTGGTTTGAATGGTGTGGGTGTTGTGTGGTGTATGGTTTGGTTATGTTCGGGATTTTATTTTTCGTGATTGTGTGCTTCGGGTTTGTGGGCCATTCGACTTTATAGTTTTGAGATACTGAAATTCGAGCTTTCAGTTATTTGAGATTATAAAGGGGAACTGTATATGCAGGTTGGATATGCCTACTCAGTTGTGTGTGTGTATAAAGCTCCTATGGACTGATGCCCTGAAATTGCGAACAGTTTACTGAGTTTCAGATGTATTATGATCTTACTTGCACTGATACCTGAGACATACTCATGTGCTTCTCTGAGGTATGCAAATCATTCCTGATGCATCTTGCTGCTTCTAGCAATGTCCTCAGTAGCTCTATAGAACATAAAACAAAAAAATAAGAAAAATAGTGAATGACTGTATTGCTTGCCAGTCCATGGTATTGTATTGGCTTGTGATGGTTCACTGCATTTACAAAACTCATGGGTTCCAGTAGTTCAAAATTCTGCCTCCCTTCAGCTCAGGAGGTCTTGCTTGCACCTTATAATATTACTATAATGAAGATAACATTGTTCACCAGAGTATGGAATTTCAGTTGTGCTGGTGACAGCATTGGTCAATCCATTCCAAAAGTAAGCCTTCAACTGAGACCCAGTATAGTCCGCTTGCAGAAGCCTATGGCTGTTGCGCTTTATGAGGAGCACCATAAATATCTTGGACTCCTGTTGACACCACTTTGGGGCTATGAACTGAGCACCACATTCACCTTTGCCTGCAATGTCTTCTGAAAGACACCTAGAAATAAAGCATTGAATTAGCACCCAATTTAAAATACTTGCTCTAGTCTATATGCAAAGAATGACAACCTTGCCAGCTGCATCTGTATAATAGAAAGCAAACTAATGACCTGAGATTGAAATTGTTTATGATTCATTCAAAATACAATGGAGGTGTTAAATATGGCAATGAGACTTACCATGTGTGGTGCTCATTGTATTTACACATGTTCCACTGTTAAATCCTCAAATACTTTTGGATAATGATCACTGACTTACATTTCAAAGAATATATTGTCACAGAAACATGCTATCTGTTATGATGGATGTTAATCATTCATACAGTCTTCTGACTCAGTGATATGGCATGACATCAACACTATGCTGGTGGTGATAATCAGTGCTGGTATGAAGTAAAATGGTAAGAAGTGGGACATAATGGGTTGGTGGGACATGCAAAATGCCATCTTTGACTAATATCACATGGGAGTTGAACCCATGACTAAAAAAGAAGGCTACAGTGCTAACTTCCATGTATTAACTATTAATGCCACAGGTGAACTACCATTTTGAACTTGTTAGTTGAGGTGTAACAACTTAAACACGAGTGGAGATATAATCATTACATGCCTCTATGTGTGTGACTTTTACTTCTTATGTTACTAGAGTTATAAATAACAGTCAGTAATTATTTCTGCAAATCAGTTTAATATGCATTGAGTCACATGACCTGAATAAAACATGTTGGAGTATGTGCCATACATACTTTACATGACATACTGTCTCACGCACCTAATCATTATATATGTTGATATATTTTTCCAATAATTGTTGTGGATACTGTACATAAGCACTTGTATTTTACATTAATTATCATTATTGTTATGCTTAGTATGCTTTACACACATCATAGTTGACTTATCAATCATTATGCAGAGTTCTGTTGCAGATTTAATTTTTATCACAATCAGTTGTACTCCATGTTAACTTCCTAATAGCAATTCTGTCCTGGATTCCAACCCTGCATTAACTCTGATGTTTCACAAAACTCACTGCATTAACATCTTGAGCCATGAAAGGTGAATATCACCTGCATTTTCTTTACTCAGTACTGTTCAGACTGCTGCCATGAGTGCAAAAGTTCTAGTCTTATTTGTGCTGCTGAGGCAGCTCAAATTAAAATTTTGAGTTTTTTTCCTTCAGGCATGAACTGTCTCTGACAGATAGTTATCACTAAATCTTAATGGCATGCATTAAGTACATGTTGCACAAATGCAGAAGCTGAAAAAAATCCAAAAAATGATATATCTAGCAGTGAACTTAACACCTATAGCATTATCCTGACGCATTGAATCTTTTAACACTGTCTACCATATAATAACTTGCATTTCTATTACACATCATCATGGCTTCATATAATGACACTTTTTGTGGAAGGACCCACAAAGGAGATTATATAATCTTATTTTATATGCACCATACACAAGTACAAATTACATATTTTAAATGAAACATATTAATGTAATGACTACTTCTTCAGATATATGGATAGTTAATCCAGAGTACTGGAAATATTTTGACATTCATCATGTTACTGATTTTATGCATTCACACTTTAGGAAATGACATATATTCTTTATATTATGCATATAAAATGTGTTACTACTAACAATAGTTCAGGTTCTAACAGCAAAACATTTGTGTTGCTATGAATAGTACATTAATATCATCAAACGCTGGAATCAGTCATTGCATTATTGTTGCTGTTATACATATGTTAGTTTATTGACACAGATAAATTGACATATATATTTTTGCCACTCGCAATTAAGTATTTTTATCATTATACATATGCAATTGGAATTTCAGTTAACTATGATCAGTGTTATGCTTTTCAAAAATTCAAAAAAAGTACAGGTAACATATTTAGCCTTCATTGCATATTGCTGAGTTGTTCAATTTGTAATAAAAAGTGTGTGCCAATTCTCATTCTCAGACACTAAGCTAAACAATATGGAGTCTGTATAACTTCTGCTGCTTCTCTAAACTCACTGCATTAACACTTTGAGGCAGAGAGAAAGGTATTTGATGTGTATTTTCTTCATATACTATCCAGGTTACTGATGGATACGCACTGGCACAGCCTTTCTTGTGCCTATTTATGACATTCCAAATTAAATTTCTGAGTCTTTGCATTAGGGAACTAGTCATCACTGACAGTCACTGATGAGCAATGCCAATGTTTGCTCAATGGATGAAGTTAAAATAACTAACTAACTAACTAAATAAATAAATAAATAAATAAAATGGAGAAAAAATGGAAAGCATGTCTGTGTGATGGTTTATCAATGTTGTGGTCTTATACCAGGAAAATGTCTTTACTAAGGATTCCTAGTTTCACACAGACATCAGCTTCTCTAGATTTGATCCTTGAAACCATGGCATTAACATGAAACTCTGGGAAGATTAACAGTATGTGACACATACAGAGAAAATTTATGAGGCAGAGAAAGTGAAACATACAAACTCAAGCTTTGACATTCTAACACTATTTATACAGCAATACACCCGTTTTGTCAAAGTTGTCCTTTGTCATGCCATAGTTGATGTATGCATGCTTGTGATATTTGCAACAGTTAACCTAAGAAATTATGTCACAGGACAAAGTTTTGTAATACATGAGTGTGTTCTTCCTTTTCTTTTGTGAGCATTAATAATCTTTTGATACATTTGTAAAGTGATAGCACAATTATTTGCATTTATTTATGCATGTATTGTTTGTTTCATTTGCAGGTACTTCACATAACTTACACATATCCCATACTCACATGCACATTTACCTGTTAAGCATATATTCTAAAATTTGTTATAATGTTTTATCTAAGTCTGAAATTTCTTTTCTAAGTATGTTCTGTCTGACACACCCTCTGTAAGTGTGTATCAAAGCAGGAGTGTTAAATACTTAATTATTTGCACAATACTGTCAATGTAATATTTGAAAGCCCTTAATAGGCCATAGTTCTTAATACTCTTGTACTGATAGGGCATGTGCATGGCATTGTGTAGGTCCTCAAACCATGTTTACCTGCACAGTACTTTGAACACATTATGTGATTCATAAACATTAAAAAGCTCACACTTGATTTCCATCTTCACGGTGTTCAGAGGTCTTAATCTGCACTGTATAAGCCCAACCTAGGGCTAAGGCATTTGTATTATTGTAGAGGATACTGCTTGGTTTCACCAATGTAAAATACTAATGTTTGATTGCTGCAATTGCATCACTTTTGTTGAACTTTAATAGAAATCTTATCAATGTATGTGATACTTCTTTACAATTAACAGTTAAACAGTGGTGATGGCTTATATTTCAGATAACATTGTAGATGTCTGCAGTTTGTCCATTTGTGTTGGTATAGAAGGTATTGCAGTTGCTATTTGAAGGATCCTCATCTAATGTTACATGCCTGTAGTGCGACATTTCTCTCAGGATGTTAACAAATGTGAAGACATTTTTATATTTCTTGTAGCAATGTGAAGGTGAAATGTTTAGACCTAGACCTGTGTCATGCCTGCTATATATGCCTAAAAAAAGGTTATCCCAAATGGTAACATTTTCATTTCATACACTTGAGCCATTGTTAATACTGCTATCTACATATTCATGAGTTACACATTTGTTATCCTTAGTCAGGTTTTTCATTGCATTATTTGTTGGGGGGAGTATAGTTATGCTTTTCTTGTGTGTATTCACATAGATCAGTTTTTTTAATGATGCCTGCATAAATGCATATTCGTTTACTTACCCTTCGCTCCTTCTTTTTCTGATACATATACTTATTTGTGTGTGTGTGAGAGTGTGTGTGTGTGTGTGTGTGTGTGTGTGTGTGTGTGTGTGTGTGTGTGTGTGTGTGTGTGTGTGTGTGTGTATGTGTGTGTGTGTGCGTGTGTGCGTGTGTGTGTGTGTGTTCTTTTCACTCCCATACAGGGATGTGCCTCCAAAAAATATCTGACCCATATAAACCTGCATTCTCAGACGCTGAGAATGAGATAATAATGAAGGCCCTCTGTCAGCATGGATCATGCTTTTCTTGTGTGTATTCACATAGATCAGTTTTTTTTTTTAATGATGCCTGCATAAATGCATATTCATTTTCTTAACCTTCGCTCCTTCTTTTTCTGATACATATACTTATTTGTGTGTGTGTGTGTGTTCTTTTCACTCCCATACAGGGATGTGCCTCCAAAAAATATCTGGCCCATATAAACCTGCATTCTCAGATGCTGAGAATGAGATAATAATGAAGGTCCTCTGTCGGCATGGATCATGCATCTCACTGAAAGCCTTACCTGACAAGCTCTTCTTTGACCATATCTGGCAGCAGGTGGGCAATGATGTCAGGGCTGTGGGTGGCCATGATAGTGAGTGGAAACACATCAGACAGGGCAGTGACATAATCATGTCTATATTACAAGACTGAAACTTTAGTTACCTGAATAACTAAAGATTGATCTTGTAATATTGAAACCTAACAATGTCAAACAGCCAATTTAACCCAGGAAAACACTTCCCTTGGCTGCACTAAAAAAAAAATTTAAATCCCAATTCAAGTGGGGGGCTTCACCCACCACACTCCAATGTGGGGGGATGTACCCCCTCACTCACCCTTACTAAATATACCAACTCCGAGAGATCACTTCAAATTCGAGAAAAGGGCATAATCCACATAACGGCCAAATGATTGGTCGTTTGGCAGCAGAACCACCAACAGTAGCCCTGTATTTTCATGCTATAACACTGGATATTTTCTTGGCCTTGGTGATTATGTGGGTATATATTACAAGATTGGACCTTTAGTTAATCGAATAACTAAAGATCAATCTTGTAATATCGAAACCTAATAATGTTGAATAGCCAATTTAACCCAGGGAAACACTTAGACAGACAAGTTCCTACCCACTGTAATAGATCAGGTCAGCTCATCAGTGATCCCACTGTAGTGATAGACAGAAGTGCTGAAGTTCAATTTTACCAATGTGTGACTACTGGAGAAGCTCCAGGTATGCCATCAATTATCTTTTATATAAATAGAAGAAGAAAGAGTAAGATGGACAGGCATAATAAGGGCATAGAAGGATGGGGAAATACATGATAGAGACATAAGTGTGTAATATTATTTATATTTGTAAGTTGTCAAAGTTTGTCTTTAATGTGTTATATTCATTTTAATGCTTATCATCCCTATTTCCATCTCTATTTTGCATGTCTAGGCACTAGGCAGGTCACCTGTGCTGATGATGGACAGGATGAAGAGGCACTGTCTGCGGTTGTAGAGGGTCAGTCTGACACTAAGGTTGTGGATCCAACATCCCCTGCCCAGAGTTTGGCCATATTCAGTACGCCTACATATACTGATGAGACAGGGCCATCTGAGGTATGATATGCTGAGGGTTGATCAGGTATTGTGATTATTCCAGTTGAAGAACTGGTAGAGTCTCTCCCTAGCCATTCTGAAAATGAGGAACCACATAAGGGTGTTAGTAGAGGTGCATGGAAGGGGCAGGCTTTCCACCATCCATCTGATATTGGTGTGCCAGTAAGTGACACACAATACATGTGTATGGCCATCATGCAGACACAGGCGTGTTCAAGCAGGGCCCAAGAAGAGACAGTCAGTGTACTGAATGTTGTGCATACTAAAATGTGAGGCTGCCTGAACCATATGTGTCACTCCTCAAACTGGACCATGTGACTGGAGGGCCACTGCATCTTCTGCTATTAGCCAACATGACCATGCTCAATCCCACCAGAGAGCTAGCAATTCTGGTAGAGGTAATTCTCGTGGTTAGTAGTGAAGGTAAACTCAATCCTGTACTACGCATGCCCCGCACTTATTCATCTATTTCTTTGATTGAATAATTTCAATCTCCTATAGTTATTAAAATATCATCTGCAAAAAGCTGTATTTTAGATTGACAATCTCTGTTAATTGAGAATTCATCACTTTTTTCATTGCTTCCTATACTATTAGCTAAAGGTTTGGCAACTAATTCAAATAGTAGAGGGGACAAGGGACACCCTTGCTTTGTGACTTTCTTTAAAGTGAATCCTTGAGAAATGTAAGATCCAATTTTAACATATGCTTTGGAGTCTCTATACAGGTTTTTTAATATTCAAATAAACTGTTCTGGAAATACAAATGTTTCTAAAGTTTTATACAAGTAGTTCCAATCTACAGAATCAAAAGCACTCTTGATTTCTAAGCTAGTTAGGGCCAATTACTTGTTCATTCATTTTACTAAATCTAAGATAGTTAAGATTCTTTTTAAATGATTGTACATTAATCTATTGACCATACATCCTGTCTGATATTTATTCATTAATTTATCTACTATATATATCTACTATATCTGTTTATCCTGTAGCAAAAATGGAAGTAAATAGCTTAAAATCTACATTTAATAATGAAATAGGTCTATATGAGGAAACTAACTTATTATCATTTTCTTATTTATGTAGAGGTGAGATTACATAAAATTTCCATGAGGGAGGAATTATTGTGTCACTGAATTATCCTGAAAATGCCACTTAGTAATTCCAAAATATTTAATGGAAACGTGCTATATAATTCCATACTTAAACCATCTACCTCTGGAGATTTACCATTTTCCCATTTTTTAAAAGCTTCTTTAACTTCTATCAGGATAATAGGCTTATTCAACAGAGATATTTGTCGGTCATTAAGTTTATTAGTAAAAATTTTCTTTAAATAGCTATTGCTTTTGTAATCATCAGGATTATTATTTTTGTCTTTATTAAGATCCTCCTTGAATTAAAAAAAATATTGAGCATTTCCTCTATGGCTAAAATAAACTTATTATTGCAAGGATTTTGGATATTGTTGATCTGTGCCCTTTTGCCTAACATCTTACTTCTATTAGGTAATGTGTGTAGATTTCTTAAAGTAATTGCATAACTGTGCATTTTTTTTTTCCTTTTTTTTGTGATATCTTTTTATTCAAATTTAACTGTTTCCAAACCATATACAATAAAATCAGTAGACCCAATTACAGAAAATTAAACAAACATAATTGAGAACTATATACACTAACTGTGCAATTTTAATTTTTCTAAAGCTGTCTCCACTTTAAGGATTATTTTTTAATGACTTCAGTATTATCTAATTTCTTTGTTGTTCAACCCTTTCTTTGTGCATTTCATCTTGTATTTCAAACAACTCTTCATCCCATTCTTTCTTTTTATTACTAGCCTATCTTCCCATTCTAGCTTTAACATGCATTTTTAAAGAGTCCCATAGTATGACTTTACTAACCTGAACACCATCATCAATCATTCTTGATTTGTTCCTTAAGGTAACTCTTAAATTATTTTAATTTCATCATATATACTGGGATTCTATAAATAATTTGAAACTTCCTCATATCCTTAATTCTGTTAATAATTTGTGAATTATGATCAGATAAAAAACGGAATAGTTTTAAACCAATCCACTTTATTAAGTAGATCTATAGAGGCATAATTCCTATCAATTCTAGTTTGTCTCCCGTGTGCATAAGAATAATGAGTGAAGAACAATTAACTATTTTCTGCTTTTACTAGTAAATCAACAAAATTATTATTACTAATCCATATTTTAGTGCTTTAGCTGATGCCAGTATAGTAGCTTTCTTTTGTTCACTTGTATCTTCTATAGTAGATATGCAGTTAAAATCCCCTGCTAAAATAAACTATCTTTCCAATGACTTTGTAGTAAGTTTAAGTGATCTTTAGCCACTCTTATGCTTATTCCAGGGAATCTAAAAATTTAGTAGTGTACAAAGTTGACCACTATATTTAATTATTACAAATTTATACAGTCCTTTGGGATCATTAATGGATTCTATGATCTTAGGCATTACAGTAGATTTTCTGCAAAGTATAGCAGTTCCTCTCCTCTTTTTCTTAAAAGAAGCAGATGACAACATTTTGTAACCTAAGTTATTTAAATATTGTATATCTTTATCTGTCAAGTGAGTCTCTTGCAAGAATATAAATCCTGAACTTAGGTTTAGGGCATGTAAATTATGAATTTTCCTATTTCCTTAGGTATCCCATCTTTTATTACAACACATTCTATCATTTTTGTATAAGGCTTCACCTGTTATTTTTAATACATTTTTAATAAGTCTTCTTGATTATTGATTTTTGATATCCATTGAATGTTATATTTATTATTAGAATTTTATTATTATATTGTACTGT
>NC_056745.1:1276436836-1276524336 GCF_019279795.1 Protopterus annectens
ATAACAGAGTGGGACATAGCAGATAAAGACATCTGTAAACTTACAGGTGACAGACAATGTTATAATACTAAACTATGCTACAAAATAAAAATGAATGTATACATATATATTTATCATGATAAAAGACACACACACATATTTTATACATGTAACAAAAGTTCTGAGTTAATATTCAAAGTACAAATGTCTACAAATATCAAAATATTTAAAAATCCTTTAGCTTATTAAAGTATTTCACAAAAATATGTACATTACTGAGATTGAAGAGAATGCCTTGATATTTCAATGGAGTAAAAAAAAACATTTGCAGTCTATATTGTATTCAAAAGCCACAATGTGTTAATTTCAAATTCCATTCTCTCTTCCCAGATTCAAACACATTGAAAAATCTACTTTACTTTCTATCAAAATGGATGTACTGATTCAGCAATAAAATACTCAGATTTCAGCTCTGACCTATGGCATGAGTCACCTCAGGCTGTCTTAGTGAATCCATTAGCATACAACATGTAAAAAGTTTCAAAGTTCACATGACCATGTTTCAAATTTCAACTTTCAGATTATTTTCAAACATTTATATAACTTTGTATGTAAATTATTTAAGAGATCTTGTACATTCTCATCTCTGCCATATGCAGGCACATGTAATAGACATCTTTCTTAAAAGAAGTTTGTTATTTAAATATATTTTTCTGTCTTATTTTCCTACTAGTATTTTACCTTATTCTATATGTCTTGTATTTCTAAAATATCCCATCCAAGATATATTTTATCATCAGCTGTCTATTAAATATTATCGTATGTGTACATATTTCTTAACTTACTGATACTGCTGTTTTATTAATCTTACATATAAAATATTTCATTCCTTATGCATTTGCATATTATTCAGAAGATGTTTACTCTTCTTATTAATTCTAATATTACAAGCAATCTTGACTACATATAAGAACATTTTTATTTGTTAATTTGAATATGTGGTCTGATCTAAGCTTCTCATACTGACATCAACATCAAAATTTGACGACAGTATCTGAAAATGACAACTCACAGCACACAGCAGCCGCTAAGTTCCTCTGTAAGTTTCTCATTCCTCTTAGTTCTTTTAAGCTGTTTTAATTAATAATAAACATCTAACTTTACTTCTTTCAATTAATATGTACAGTTGATTAGAGTTGATAACAATACAGCATAAGCTATTAACATGCAAAATGTAAGCAAGTTATCATCTCAGTATAAAACATTATTATAGCTTTGTCTTACCAATTCTTCACTTCTAAGAAAGGAAAAAATGTTCTATTTTGAGTAGATTTCTCACATGTATACTGGAAAAAAAAGAGAAAGATATTGAAAGTTCTTTTCTTTTTCACAGACATCAGTGATGAACTTTGACCTAGATTTTATTCAGGACAGCTCAAAGCAGGAATAATCCAGCATTTTAACAGCAATGGAACATTCCTTTGTTCTCAAGCTTTCTTTAACTTGCTTCATATATGGCCTGTGAAAGGATTGTGTTACACAGGAACAAAGAAAACAAATCACCAGCATTTTAACAATTCTAACTGGCATATTACTTAGATCTGACATTCAGTTAACCCAACAATACACATACTAAGGAAAGTTGAACAAATAAAAAACAATTATTAACTTATATAGTCTTAAAGTTACCAGTTATATTATTTATAATTTAATGACTTTCTCTTACAGGAAGTATTTGTTTAACATTTAGAAATACACTTATTAGTTTAATTAATTCTGATATATTGTCTTTCATTGTAAGTATAGTAAAATAGTAAAAATAACCATTTATACTCCTCATTATGAAAACGTTTTTACTTAAAATATATACTTAAATATGTTTTGAAGCTTAAAGCCCCATACAAGCATTTTACTTAAAGGGCAAATCTATTCTCTCTGAAAACAAAAGTCCTGCAATCAGAGAATGAAAGTAACTTGTTTTAGGTTTTCCATGAATTCATCTCACTCTGTTTCTTTAGGGATATACTGTTGCACTTCATTTATTCAGCATTATCAAGGGTTATATTGCTGTTAACAAAAGTGGATGTCTTCTCCAGAGTGTTAAATATTTTGGTTTCTTCAGAAAGAAATAATTTGATCTTTGCAGGAAACACCAACATGACTTTACTATTGTTCTTTTTATGTTTCTTGATCAGTGGCAAACAAGATTTTATTTTCCTCATTACTTTACTGGAATAATCATTGTCAAATCTGACTACATGTTCACCTGTATTAATAGGTGGGCTGGACTATGCTGTTTTTAGTATTTGATCTTTTTCTAAGCTACACATGAACTTAACTATAATTGAACATGATGGTGAGTTTTCCTTCTCAAATGTGTTCTCAGAGATCTATGTGTCCTTTCAAATCCAAAAGATAAAGTTTCAGGTTTAAAATATTGCTCTGCCATACTTTTCAGGTATATCATAAATTCTAATGTTATTTTGTCTCAGTCTATTTTCTAAACCATTGAATTTTTCTGGGTGACAGTTATTTTGTTTTAAAAGAAATTCAGACTCACCTTCAGTTATTCTTCTTTCATGATCTTTAAAGTTTCTGCCATACTGCTGATTTGTGTACTTTGTTGTTTCATAAGCATTTCTAAATGTTACATCTTCTATTTGGTCTCTTTGGTCTCTTCTTTGAAACTTTCTTGTTTAGTATCCAGTATGTCCATTTTCAGTAATATATCCTGCATAGCAGATATTAGTGACTGGATATCATTTTTAACACAAGAATCCTGAGTACCATTTCCTGAGTGGTTCATGTCAAAGTCTCTTCTCTCTCCATCAAGCAGGTGAAATTCTGACAAAAAAATTACAGCTTTGAAGAACCTGAAGGTATAAATATTTTCTCTGACTATTAGTAAAAAAAAAGCTCACAAGTATCTCCAAATTTCAGATTTTTGATGATATTTCTGCCAGAAATTGTAAACATTACTATTGAATTATTTGCAGTTGTTGCTACTGGCCCTGAGAATGGATACTTGCTGATAATGATATTTCTCACTCACTCACACACACTTCTTTATTCTCAAGCTTGCCTTCCTTTAACCACCACCACCCTGTCCAAATGCTGATGACTGTGGCCTGCCCTTTGTACATTTCTGTGTGACTTAGGGTTGCCTATGCAATGTACAGAGTGGACAGCTAATGCTTGATTACTCACATGCTTGCTTTAATCAAAAATATTGTACTGCCACTGTGCTGGATGAAAAGCGCTTAATAAATAGAGTTTGCAGTGTTCTTACATCAGTTGCTTTTTTATGTTTATTCAGTTTGCGAAGTATCTTTTTGTTTCCAAGTTGTTGTTGTTACTAATTATTAGCTAGCAGGACTGCATTACTGACAGTAGGACTATAAATTCAATGCAGATCAAAAATATATGAAAAACATTTGAACATGAGTAAGAAAACCATAATAGCATTCAGTACAATATTTTTGAAATTATATTATTAAAATATAAAGCATGTTAAAATAAAACCATGGTTAATATATAACCATTGTAAATAAATAAATGCTTTAGGTGTGGGACTAACCCTTAAACTCATCACTTAATTTAGGTAAATTATCTCCACATACTTTTTAATTTTAAGTATGGGAGAATAGTGCATGTTTCGTTTATTCCTGGGAAGTGATTAGCATTTAATCGAAGTTGGCATAATTTATTTATTTATTTATTTATTGGCATTTGTTAACCGGGTTTGTCCAACTGGGCTTGTGGCCCATTTTTAGTGGGGACCCGAGGAGAAAAGCTCCAGTAATACATTTTTAAACAAGTACAATTTTAAACAATATTGATATAATGGCAGTTATAGTGAAAAGATGTGCATATGTTGGGGTATATGCATAAAGTTAAAGTTGCGTTAAAAAGAAGCTTAGTAACATAATTTTACAATGATATAGTTCAATTGGTCAACAATAAAATTTGTTTGTTTGTATAAAATTATGCAAATGCATATTAGACACATTGGAGAGAGAGGTGTAATGAGGTACTAAGTATGGATCTTTTGAGGGTACATCAACGGAAGGAAGACTAGGTGGGGTCATGGCAAGGTCAGGTCCTGGAATTGAGAAAATAAGCTTTTAGTTCATTTTTAAAGTGTGAGGTGTGGAAGATTGAACATAAGTCAAGGGGAAGTTTGTTCCAAGCATGGGCAAGGGAGTGTTTGTAGAGTAGTTTGTCTACTGACCTTTTTGGGTGGTAGACATCAAGTAATTGTTGGTTAGAAGTATGGAGAGTCAGGGATGGGATGTAGATGGAGACTAAGGAAGATAGAGATGGACAGAAGGAGGTTTTATAAAGAATAGAGTGTAACATATGAAACTGATAAGATAGCAGAAATTGGGGAAGTTCAAGCCATTGAAGAGAGTTTAAAGAAATGCAGTGGTGTGAGTTGCGTGGGGAGTTAGTAATGAATCTGGCTATTTTATGGTAAGTCGGTTGGAGTTTGTTTAGAGTGGAGACCTGGATACTGGTAAGAACTGGGGTGGCATATAAGAGGGAGGGGAGGAGGAGTGCCTGGCCCAGGGTAAGTCTAGATTCAGGGGTTAGGAATTTTTTGCTCCGATATAGCAGACCTAGTTTCTGGTTTGTTTTTTTATACACCGGAGAATGTGTAGGTTGAACTTTAGTTCATCATCGATAATGACTCCTAGGAGTTTTGTGTGGGTGTCAGGTTGGATAGTTGCATTGTTAGAAGATGTAATAAAAAAGGAGGTTTTGTGATGAGAAAGAGAACGGGGAAGGAAAGGTAGGAGTTTGGTCTTTTGCGATTTAGGATCAGTAGGTTGTGAGAGAGCCATTGTTTAGTGGATAGTAGGGCTTGTTGCGTCAGGGAGTGTAGTTCAGAAATTTTATTTGAGATGGATATAAGTGTAGAGTCGTCGGCATACTGAATAAGGGAAGATTTTTTGCATGAGGTGTAAAAATCGTTGGTGAAGATGTTAAACAAAAAGATGGAGCCTTGGGGAACACCAGTGTTAGTGGGAAGGAAAGATGAGGAGGATGAGAACCATTTGACAGATTGTTCCCTGCCAGATAGGTAACTATTAAACCAGGCAAGTGTGGAGGGGGATAGGTGGAGATTTGCAGGTTTGGATAGTAGTAGAGGATGAGAGAGAGTATTAAAGGCTTTAGAGAGATCTTGGAAGAGACAGGAAATGAGTTTATTGTTGTCTAGGGCCTCTGCAATGATATGAGTGAAGGTGAGGAGGGCAGTGGTGGTGCTCTGGTGAGGATAAAATCCATAATGGGTAGGGGTAAGTAAGTGGTGCATGAGGAGGTGATTGAGAAGCTGTGAGTAAATACATTTTTCTAATATCTTTGAGAGGGGGTCAGAATGGCAATGGGTTGGTAGTTTGAGGGGTCAGTGGAGTTTCCACCTTTATGAAGAGGGATAGTAAAGACAGATTTCCAAAGGGTGGGGACAGTTGATTCCAGAATAGATCGATTAATTAGTATAAATATAGGATGGGCAATTGAGTCAGCAGCAAGTTTGAGGAATGTAGGAGACAGATTGTCAGTGGAAGGGGAGCAAGTTTTTAACTTGAGTAGTAGAGACTTGATGTAAGTAATGGGAACTGGCTCAAATGAAAACAAAGTTGTGTTAGAGGGTCTTGGAGGGGTGGGTGTCGAAGTAGAGTTTGGCTTAGAGGTTACCAGATTTTGGATGGAAGAGATAAAGTGTTTATTCAGGAGGGTAGCTGTTTCCTGAGAGGAAGAGTTAGGGTATGGGGAGGGATTAGAGGGCTTTCCAGGATAAAGGATGTTGTTGAGAGTTGACCAAAATTTTGAGGAATGGATTTGTTGTTAAGCTGAGCAGAGCTATAGTATAACTTTTTGTCATTAGTTGTATGTTTTTTGCAAGGTTCCTCAGTTGCCTGCATTTTTGAAGAAGAGGTGGTTGTTTAGTTTTAGTCCAGGTTTTCCAAGCACTATCTCTTTGTTTCAAAAGGGACCTAGTCTCCTTGGAGAGCCAGGGAGCTTGATTTGATTTTACTCTGATCTTCCTAAAGGGAGCTAAGGAGTTTAGAGTACTCATGAAGATGCTATTGAAAGTACTTACAGCATCATTTAGGGGAAGATGTTTTATGATGGACCAATCTATGTCATGGAGAATGGAGTTAAATTGGTATGAATTGAAAGTTGATAGTTTTTGACAGTCTTTGATAAGGTGGGGTATAGGAATAAGGGAGTAGTATCTTAAGATGGTGGTAGGGAGATGATCACTGAGGGAGTCAGGTAAGGTGGTGGGATTGTGGTATTGGTGGGGGGAATTGGTAAGGATCCAGTCTATGATGGAGCTGGAGGTGGAATTTTTATAGAAGTGAGTGAGACATGTTATAAGTTGGTGGAAGCCGTGTAGGTGGATACTGAGTTGGGGGGAGTCAGTTGTGAGTTTGGACCAATCAATGTTGACATCACCAAGGATAGGTGTCTCATATTGTATGTTGTGGGAGAACCAGGATAGGATGTCTTCAAGAATGGGCAGATTGTTACCAGGAGGAAGGTAGATAGAGGCAATTGCAAGTCATAACAAATCAAGTTGTTCTAAAAGTATTGATGCTGGTCCTTCATGCACATTTTCACTAATCTGGTCTATAACCTTAAACTTGAATTTATGGTTAGGTGAATTTTCTATGTGTCTAGCTAGTGCATTCTTACTTCATTAATGCTGCTGCTACAAGTCGTCTTTGTATGATGCTCATAGAACACAACTATTACATGGATACATACAGGTTGCTAATTTTGCATGCATCACTGTTACTGTTTATATGTGCTTAGGTTTTAACTTAGGTATTGAGAGTGTACACTATCCTCAGCCTCTTATCCAAGGCCAAAGCATATTGTGCACGCCTACTTTTGCCAGTATTATCCACAGCTGTGGGTTCTTCCTCACCTCATCTGTGACTGCTGTCCCTGCCCGCGGTGCTGGGAACTGAAGTTCTTAGTCTTGTTATCATTGTTGCAGCTATTTGCTGGCAATTATATTGCACAACTTATCCTGGTTTCCTTTAATAAATACACCACACCAAATGACATTTGAAGACCATTATTAAATTTCCATAAACATAACTTTATTGAATACTATTTTAATTTACTAAACACAGCATGAACATCCATATAACCATTTACTAGGGCAGTGTAACCTCACTCACCCTAACCAGATAAGCAGTGTCCCCTTGCTCACTTTCCACAACTCATTGAGTTAAACACCCAACCCCCTTTTATTAGGGCAATGTAACCACACTCCCCCCAACCAAATAAGCAGCATCCTCACCTCTGCTCACCTACTTTTACTTATCAAGCAGTGTCCCAATGCTCACTTTCATTCCCCAGCTCAAAGATTTAAATATCCAACACCAGAGGGAGAACAAAAGATGGACAAGCCTGCTACTCTTCTCCACCTAAACCCCAAACCTATAAAATAGCCACACAATCCTCAATGTTCCTAAAAGAGAGATGGAAGGCAGGTAGCAAGTTTGCACCAAAATCTGATCTCTTGCCCAGTTATGCTAACACAAAACTAGTTAAGTCCCTCCTTTCACTTATGTCATTTTCTCTCAACCCTCCTACTTTTGTAATTTAATCCTTCCACCCCCTCCACACTAATCAACTTTCTTTCACTACCATCTTAACTCCCATTTCTATTCCTACCTACCCCGACCCTAAGATGTCCTTGGACAAATTGGTTTGTTCCCAAATCTCATTTGTCCTGGTGCCATTCAATAAACATGCCACAGCAAATGACATTTGATGACCTTTTCAAATGTCTATAAACATAACTTTATTGAACAATATTTTAATCTATTAATCACAACATGAACATCCATGTAACCATTTACTAGGGCAGCATAACCCCACTCACCCTAACCAAACAATCAGCATCCTCACCTCTGCTCACTTACATTTACTGTACTTATCAAGCAACATCCCCTAGCTCACGTTCATTCTAAAACTCATTGAATTAAACATCCAACTCCCTTTTATTAGGGCAGCATAACTATGCTCACCTTAACCAGATAAGCAGTGTCCTCATCTCCGCTCACTTATATTTACTTATCAAGCAGCATCCCAATGCTCACTTTCATTCCCCAACTCTTTGAATTAAACATCCAACACTAATGGGGGAACAGAGAAGGGACAAGCCTGTTCCTCTTCTCTGTCAACCAGCCTGACACAGACTGCTCCCCTTCATTCACTTTAAAACTTTCCCAAATCTTCCAAAACAGACATTGAAGAGGTCCAAACCACAAACTGGATCCCTGCCAACATCCCAAATGCCCTATCATATAAATATCTAAAGCAGCCAGTTACCTAACTAGCCTAGAATTAATAAACCAATGAGCTCACTCCAAAACCAGAATAACCATGGTACTACATCCAACCACACAAATCACCTACCTGGTCACCAAGACTCTAACGAGCCAAATGCCACCCAAAAAAATGCAAGCTAGTAACTATACCCAATTCTATAATATAAGACAAGAAATCATTTGATGACCAGCAACTCACCCTCATAATGACTTCAATTGATCTACCTTCTCTCGTTAAATCTGATACCTTTCTAATGTGCAAAGAGTGAGTGGAAAACCTCTTTCCCAGAAAAGTAACACACCAAAAAGCTCTCTTCATCATATATGCAAATTGATTACATGTCATCACCTTGCCCACTGCCAATCAAAACAAAGTTCTGAGGACTACCAGCATGAAACTACAGCAACCTTTAAGCTCAACCCACCGGACACAACTAATCATTCCTGTCCTTCTCCAATACTATCTGCCTGCCCTTCCCCAACTGATCCATTTTAGATCTCCAAAACCAACTGTGCACTGAGGAGAAAAAAAAACTGAAACATCCTGCCAAACTAGCAACCCCAAAAACTCTTGACACCCTAAGACCTCTATAATACCTCCATAAAGCAAATGTCACCCATAAAGTATAGTCCAATGAATCTCTATTCACCAGTGCTAATCCCTGCAACAAAACCTTCAAAACCTGTTACATCAATGACCATTATCTGTCAGTCTTCACAGTGTCAACCCTACCCTAACCCTTCAACAGGTGAAACACAGTCAAGATTTAGTAAGTCACGCAACCTTGCCACCCATGCAACTATACTCATCACTGCTAAATACACTTTGACTGACTGAACTGCCTTACCATGTTCCCAAGCCTGAACCAGATATTTCAACCACAATTCTTCCTACCAAACTCTTTCTCCTCAGGCAGCTGCAACATAAATCTACCAAAATCATACAATGCCATACCCTACACCCAAAGGTGAATCAAATTAAATTCCCTGCTGAATTCTCAGGAACCTACCCCAACACAGAAATCTTAACACTGTTAAAGGGAGGAATATCAGTCAGACACAATAACCTACCATCTGCCATTCTTTCTCCAAACAGCCTTCCAAATCCCTCCCTTCTTCTGCAAGTAATGCAAATTCCTACAAATTGACCCTGCCCCCACTCCTGGTTTAATGGAAAATCCTTTATGCCAAAATCTGATCCCTTAGCCAGATATACTCAAACAAAACCAGTTAAGCCCCTCCTTACACTTACGTTATTTCCTCCCAACCCTCCTACTTTCCCAGTTTAACCCTTCCATCCCCACCACACTAACTAACTTTCTTCCACTACCATCTTAACTCCCATTACTATTCCTACCTGCCCCAACCTGAAGATGTCTCTGGACAAATTGGTTTGCTCTCTCAAACCTCATATGGCATAGTCTGTAAGTATTTTGACCATTGTGGCTGGCTCACACTGCAGATCACCCTCAGATATGTCTAGGTATTGGAACTGTGATTTCAGCAATTCAAATACATGCTCTGTAATATTCTTGTTTGACCATGTGTATCATTGTATCTGTGCTTAGTGAGTTTGTGTGTGTTTTTCATGGATGTTATGAACCAAGATTCCAGTCATAACCTGCATTCCACTCTAGATACCCTTGTGAAAGGTCACTTCTATCAATCCACACATTCAGGTCATGTGTGCCATATATCTGAGTGATGAAAACTCTGAGGGTTACCTGCACACACATTGTACATGATCTTTTGGGCATTACTGACCACCTGACAGTTGATACAGTGATAAACTTTGTTTTTAATGTACTTCCTTCCCTGTTCAGCAGGTGAGGCTTTTATGTCCATGTGTGTGCAATATATGGCCCCAAAACCTCAGGAAGTTACTATCTGCATAGAAATATTGCATGGTGGTAGCTCTCTCCTCTGGGTATATGGAAACCAAATATAATCTCACAGCAAAAGGATCTCCCATTCGATTCTCAGCTAGTGTATGGGGAGTGCCTTCTGTGTGGAGTCTGCACGTCCTCCCCACGGGTCAAGTGGCATTCCAAAAGATATGCATGTGAATGGGCGTGCCTTCGTTGAAGGTTGGACATCGAGCTGGCAACTCGGCTTCGTGAAAATCTGCCAATCATTAGCAGACCGGAGTTCTGCTGTGGCGACCCCTAACTGGGAAAAGCCGAAAGACAACAACAACAACAACATGTTGCGACACTGCATTTAGAAATTGGAATAATATTCTTGAAGCTAATGCCTGTCACACTCCTATCATATCCCCTGTGGATCTCTGAAAAATGCCTATAGCTAGTATAAGTAATGCTATATATATCTTGATTTTCACTGGGATGGGCTCTACACAAACTCCCCATGGCTTCAGGAGAACAGAGGTTGCATACTTCCTCTGTGGTATCCCTGCCCACCCACTGGTGCTCTGCAAGTTCTGAATCATGAAGTCCATGATATGTCAAATGTGGTTTGAGCTGAGGTCTTGTTGCAGCAACAGCAAAAGCACTCCAAATTAAAGTTTGTTGTACATACAGGTTAATTATAGTAACAATGAGTGACCTGACCTGAGACCAGTGACCTGAGATGTACCTCCTGGACTACATGAAAAGAGACATGGAAGAGCTCTCCAATCTTGTAGCCCAGGCAGGTATGACCCTAGCCCTGAGTAGCATTCTGCCATCACCCAGAATGATGTCGCAGTATAACGACAAAATGATTGACTTCAACAATTGGCTAAGCTTCTGGTGTCATTCTAAGGGGATCCAGTATCTGTCTGCTTGGGATGACATGGTCGACAGACCACGATGCTTTGCCACAGATGACCTGCACCTGTCACCCCTGGGACTCCAGATACTGGCTAAGACTCTTGCCGTCCCTATAGTTCCTTTTTTAGGCAAGGTTCAAATGACAAATTCACCACCGTAACAGGAACAGGCAAGCAAAAACTGAGGGTAATGCTACTCAATGCTAGAAGTCTAAATCTAAAAATGCACTCACTTGAGGCACTCCTTAAAATGGAGAATATCAATATCTGTGCAATGACTGAGACCTGGTTCAAGGCTCCAGAGAGCACCCCCTGCACTACCAGGCTATAACTCATACCACACTTTTCGGCCATGTAACCTGGACTGAAACACCAAAGGCGGAGGTGTGTCCATATTCATTAGGCTAGTTGCTCAGCATAATGCATCCGAGGTTATCCAAGTGCAACTAACTCGTGTCGAAACTGCAATCCAAATTGTAGCTTGCTACAAATCCCCCACCATGCCCCAGGATTCCCACTCCTCTTTTCTTGATGTACTGGAAAATATTAGGGTTCAACCAAACACCATAATAATGGGTGAATTCAACTACTCCACCATTAACTGGGAAAATTACTCGTGATCCAACCCCTTAGCTCAACGCTTTCTGGAATTCATGAACTCCAATGCCCTGGATCAATCCACATCCCCACCAGGGGCAACAATATCCTAGACCTAGTCATTACCAGCATGAGTGACCGGTGTTCCACACCGGAAGTCAACTTTTCATTGGTCCGATCCGACCATAAGCTAATCACCCTTGATATCCACATCCCACCCCCACTCCCCATTAAGGAAACCACAGTAAAGATTTTCTCCAAAGCCAGCTTCATGCTTCTTAAGACAGAAGTGGTGAACTTCATGACACCCACGCAGATGGACAATACAGTTACAACTGCTGAATCCCACACAAATGAACTCTATAAGCACTTACACAAATGCATGGATCGAGCTATCCCAAACAGAACCACAACGCTATCCTCAAAAAAAGGAAGTCAATCGGGTGGTCCCCTGCCATAAACAAACTGTACAACAGAAGGAAGAAACTGTTGCAAAACAGAGTAAAATCCCATGAGTGGAGGAGCTCGCTGGTTAGCCTCAGTAAGAAGCTGAGATCCCTTATAAGATCCTCCAAAGCTAGCTACAAAAATGAAATCATCACTAATTCTAAGGACAAGCACAAAGCATTCTATAGCTATGTCAAAAATCTCGATGGCAACACCCAGATCTGCTCTGAGTTACAGCAAAATGCCACGAAAATTACAGAACCAACTGATATTGCCAACATCCTGGCAGATAGGTTCAGTGCTAACTTTACCCCCCCCACCCCCTAAAGGGCCCATATCTATACAGGAAGAATGCAGAGTCCCTGTAATCACAAATACACAGGTAAAAGCTGCACTCTCTAAAGCCAAAAACACAGCATCCATGGGACCGGACAACATCCCAGGCTGCATTTTACATGAACTTCAGAATGAATTGGCTTCCCACTTAAGTACCATGTTCAATAATAGCCTCGCATCAGGCTTTGTAACCACTGAATGGCACACAGCAACAGTTATCCCACTCCACAAAGGGAGAACCACCACTGATCCTGGAAACTATCGACCTATTAGCCTGATGAGCGTGGTCTGCAAGTCCATGGAACGTATCATCATGGAACTCATAAACAAAGACATTGGTAACCTCCAAACTCTGGATCCCACCCAGTTCAGGTTTGTGAAAGGCAGATCATGCCTCCTGAACCTTATCGACTTCTTTGAGGCAGTCATCAAAGCCTTAGATGAGGGTAAGGTGGTTCACACAGCCTATCTTGACCTCGCCAAGGCTTTCAACACCATCCCCCATTCTGGAATTATAGCTAAACTCATTAAACTAGGTATAAATCCCTACATTACAAGATGGGTTGCCAACTGGCTCACTGACAGAATCCACACTGCAAAAGTTGCAGACTCCAAATCTGACCTCAAACCAGTGACAAGTGGAGTACCACAGGGTTGACTCCTAGGACCTCTCCTGTTCTGTATCTAATTCTCTGAAGTACAGGCTAACACAGAAGGCCTCTGGCTAATGAAGTTGACCCATAGTCAAGTCCCCAAATGATGTGGACATCCTAGAGAAGGACCTTGCTGAGACAGATGCCTGGTGTCAGAGTCATGGCCTCAAGCTCAATGCCAAAAAGTGCAGTGTCATCCCCTTTGGTAAAAACTCTGTACCCACGAACTACCACATAGACAGCAATCTACTTAGCACTGAATGTGTGATAAGAGACCTTTGGTCCCAGGTAGACAGTAGTCTCTCCTTTGATAGTCACATCACCACAGTAGTCAGGAAGTCCTTCTATTTGGCACACCTCATCACAAAAGGGTTCTCATCCAGGAAAAAAAGAGGTTATTGTTCCCCTCTACATGACAATCATTACACCCATTATACAGTACAATGCCCCATTTGGAAAGTATCTCACAAGACATCTGCAGCAGCTGGAATGGCCACAGAAGTACCTCACAAAGAGGATTACTGGCCTCAAACAAATGCCCTACATACAGTCTCAAAAAACTCCAGCTTTATTCCATAGCATATCACCTATTCCAAGGTGATCTTTGCCTAACATATAAAGCTATGTCAAACCCAGAGCTGTTGGACATGCTACACCTAAAGAAATCCCAATCCCTCCCAGCTACACGCTCTAGGGACCTAAACCTTGTCACCACAATAAACAGGACATGCTGGAGGGATAGATTCCTGTCCCGGATACTTCCCATACTCTGGAACAGGCTAACCATCTATGTCAAGCAAAGTTTTTCATTAGCACTCTTCAAGAAAAATCTTGATGAGTGGATGGGAAATAGGAAATACACCCTGGGGATCACTTCTGTGTCTCTGCTCAACAGTGGCACAGAAAAATAACTTTCTTCAGTGGCATAAGCCAGGGAACCTTGTTGGCTAGGCTTACGTAGGCCCTTGGGCTGATAGCCTAGTACCTACCTATGAACCTTTGAACCTATGAACAATAACATTTTTTTCTAAGTGTGTTCATGTCTGTATTTCATAGAGTACTGGAATTTAGGCCAAAAGGGAGTGGGTTGTATATGCAAGATTTATACATTCTTGAATCACTCTACACTGTTGAATTGTTTCCTAGCATGTATTTAACCTGCTTATGCCTTCATTAATATAGTCTACTACCTCCCCTTGTTTTGAAAACAGGCATATAACATGCACAGTTGTTTACTGAATGCCAATTAGCATTCTTCCTCAAATTTTTTTATTTTTATTTTTCAAATACATTTGAATGAATTCCATAGTATTTATACATAACATCTTAAATAACTATGTACACTACTTACATTAGCCTGACACTATAACAGATCTTAATGTATACAGTTACTTTATCAGTATGTCCAATCCATTATCAGAGTGTCTGATCAATTATTGTATAGTGTCTGTCAACAATAAGACTTTTCCCCAAGGGTTGTTGATAAATGGCTTTGGATACATTCTTAGTTCTTTAATTTTAATTTCCAATAATGCTGTGGTCCTCAGTAGGCTGTAGAAGTCTTCCAAAGTTGGTGTTGTGTTTGTATTCTATCTTCTTGTTATAGACTTCCTTGAAATTGCAAGTATAGTCCATACTAGATACATGTTTGACCTATTCAAATCAGGACCTCCGTTCACATTTATTATTGCAAGAGCTTTAGTAAAATAAAATGATTTATTAAATAAAGTTTGTAGAAAGTTATTAATACCATTCCAAATGGCTTAATTTTAACACAATCAAACAAAATGTGGTTCCAATCTGTATCGTGTACTTGCTCACATCTCTAACATATTCCTTTTATGGAAGAACTAATTTTACTGATTCTGTCTGGGGTTAAGAATGCTCTGTGCAAACATTTCCAATTAAAAACTTTACAGAATTATGTAAAGGATGTATATTATATTGATAATAAGATACTTGTTTTAATATCTTCAGTTAACTATATTGAGTGTCCTTTTGTTATATATTTCAAATATGAGATTTTGGGTGTTGTTTTATAGTTTATCAATATTCTGTCAAATTTTGAAATACTGTTTCCCATGTCAAAGTCATTATATATGATTTCATATATGTATTTCATAAATTTAGGTATTTCTTTAAATGAGGAATTGTTAATTATTCTACTTAAATCTTGTGAATATGGCAGAATACTCTGTAAAGTTAGCCAGTCTTTTTGTGGAATTTTGTATGTTGTTTGTATTACTTGCATATCTAAAACGTTTAGTTCTTTGATACACTGGAGCCAACAAACAAATCATTTCTGTTTACAGGAATTACTAATTTCTCTATATATTTTATGTGGAAAGTTCTTTGTGACTATAAATGGTGTTAAAAGATCAAACCAGATTTTTAAATCTATATTTGCATTAATAATTTTCCTAAATGAGCCAATGTAGTAATTAATCATACATGTTTTAGTGGGTTTAGTTATGTTATATTGCATACTAATACATATGTGCCATGGTAAATTGTTTTTATCTGTTATTTGAAATTGTTTTTGTAAATCAAATTCATTTATTGATATTACAGTTAGTAATGCTTTTCAATTTGCAGAGTAATTTGGACTTATCCAATCTGAGATTGTTTTAGATATTGATGCTTTTATATATGCTTCTATAGCAGGAAAGTTTAATTCTCCCTGTTTCTATGGTCTGATTTGATGTATTAAAGCTATTCTGTTTCTTTTGTAAACCATAAAAATTTTATAAGGCCTGAATTTATTTCTTTAAGTATATTCCTTTCTGGTAACAGTTGTATTGCCAAAGCTATATATAGGATCTTGGGCAGTAAAACCATTTTTATCATCTGTAGTCTATCTTCAAATGTTAGTGTTATTTTGTTCCATTTTTCCACAGAGATTTTAATTGTACTGATAATATTATTGTATTTTTGAGACAGATTCATTATTATCTTTGCATAACTCAATTTCTAGATATTTTAAGGTAGATTCTTGTTTCCCTACGATGTGATCCCCCTTAGTCTGTAGTTCTTTTTTTTTTATTTAAAAATAAACATTTTGATTTTGATTTATGGAAATGGAGTCCTGAAGTCATGTGAAATTTATCAATTAATATATCTAATTTTTCTAATGTCTCTTTTGTATTAGATAATTTTAGTAATATGTCATCAGCAAATAGCATTACTTTAGAATTGTATTGTTCATAAACATCTATTCCTTTGATTTTTATATTGTTAGGAAATTGAATCTGCCAATATTTCAATAGCTAGAGCAAATAAAACCGGTGACATGAGACATCCTTGTTTAGTGCCTTTTGTTATATGTATAGATTCAAAGGTAAAAGGACTTAACTTGACATACACCACATTATTTGTATATATATATATATATATATATATATATATATATATATATATATATATTCTTTAGGAGATGAACAAAGGATGCAGGAAATTCAAATAGCATTAGAATTTTGAATAAATAGTCCCAATTTAGGGAATCAAAGTCTTTCTCCATATGTAAGCCAATTATGAGTGTTTCTTTATTTTCTTTATTAGTATAATCTGTAAGAGAAATCATCTTTTTAATATTGTCGTGTGTTGCTATGATATATAAATCCAGTTTGATCATTATTTATTGTTTTGGATAGTGGTATTTTCATTCTGTTAGTTAATATTGCCATAAATATCTTAGAGTCATTATTTAATAATGATATAGGTCTATATGAGGTACAGAGGTTTGAGGATTTTTTCCTTTATGATTGTTGTGATTAAGGAATATTTCCAAGATGGTGGTATTAAAGCTTGTGATTGAATTTCTAATAGAGTTTTATGGAAGAGGGATAGTATCTTTGAAGGAAAAGATTAGATATTTCCATAATTATGACATCTATACCTGGAGAGTTATTATTTTTACCCTCTTTTATTCTATCTGTAATTTCTTTGTAGGATATGGGTGCTTGCAGATCTAGTTTTAATTTTTCTGGTATTTTTTATATTAGAACATTTTTCATCTAGGTTTAATTGATCGACATGTATATATTTTTTGGAAATGTTCCATATAGTGATTTCTATAGGCATCAAGAATGTCACCTATATCCGAGACATTTTTCCCTTTCTAATCATGGAATATACTTTTAATGGTATTAGCTTTTGATTGTATTTTGATTCTTGTGGATAAATGATGGATTTGGGAGAAGTGGCCAAGGTATTAATTTTAATTTTTTCTAAATCTGAACCATTCATTTATTTTATTTATTTAAATTTGATGACCGGGGAAGTCCACTGGGCCATAAAGAGCCCCTTTTCAGTGGAGGCCTGGGGAGAAAAGCTCCAAGACATTGCAAGTTAAATGTTACAAAGAAATAAAAAAGAGTTCATACAGAACAATTAAACATTACAGAAGAATAATTCATTATGTAATAAGCACTTAGAGAGTTAACATTGAAAACATGAGGATCACTAGACCTTTGCAGGTTAGGTAAACTCAACATTAACAGAAGAAAATTATGTGACTTAAGCTCTAAGTGAGTTAACTTTTAAACCATAGCTACAATCCATTTGTGGTTAGATGGCCCATTTTTCATGGAAGAAGCATCAAACTATTTGTTACTGAAAGTATAGTACATTAGATAGAGAAAGTCAGTCCCAGGTAGGGGGAGTGAATGTTTTAGGGTGACAAGAGGCAATAGTAGTGATAATAGGTGATGATTTAAGTGCAGGGAAGAAAGAAAGAGTAAAGAGAGGTTTATGTTGGAGTGTGACATGGGCATTCCCATTTAGCTGTTAGATGACAGAATAGCTAAGATTTGAAATTAGTATGATTTGGTAGGTTGCGTATGTGATGCAGGCTAGAGTTCCACAGTTTTACTAAGGAGCAGGAAATTAATAGATGACCAGGAGGTTGTATGGGTTTCTGGACCAGAAGGAGATTTTGGTTTGTGAATCTGAGTGGGCGGTTGGGTAGGTAAATGAGGTAATTGGGTTGTTCAAGCCAAATGAGGGAGAGGAGGGAGTGGCAGTGGTGGGATGAGTATTTAGAATTGGTTGCAAATTTGCAGATCTTATGGTAACAGCATTCAAGTTTGGAATGTAAACCAAGGTGGAGATTGGTAAACAGAGGGGCACTACACATAAGGGAGGGGAGCAGGAAGATGCATGCTAGTTTTATGTGCTAGAATGTTGTTGTATTTATTGTTTAATACTTCTACTTTCTTTTTCATCTCCAAATGATTTTGATTTTTTTCAGCTTTTACTGACAAAACTTTGGAATGTAGATCTAATAATTCAGAATCCCATTCTCTGATTTTTTTTATACCATGTTAGGGCTTTACCATATATGTAAACTTTTAATGAGTCCCATATCATTATTTTATTTATCTCTGTGGTGTAATTAATATCTAAGAACTGTAATTCAGATAATAACCAGCATTTGAACTCTTTAATTTTAGTTATATATGCTGGAATTCTGGAGTTAAAGATTAATGGTTTGTACACATTTTGAAATTTTAATATCAATGAATTGTGGTCTGAAAAGGGGCAGGGAGTGATTGAGAAATTAATGATTTTAGAGTGTAAGTCATGGGCAGCAAATGTTTTATCTGTTCTAGTATGGGTACTAAATCTATGATCTTGATGGGAAAACAACATTATATATAAATTTGAAAGTATCTACCAGATGAAATGATTCTACCCACTTGTTTAAAGCTTTTTATGTGGCCTTTATAATTATTGGAAATGAAATCCAAGTGTTTTTTAACAGTTCCTGCTCCAATACTTAGGAACCAGTATAGATTGGCTAGGGCCCATATTCTGTTATTATATTTAACTATTACTAATGTCATAAGGCCTTCTTTATCTTCATACTTATAAATGATTTCTGGGTTAATCACATTTGTTTTCCATAAACGTTTTACCCCTTTTGTCTTTGTCTTATAAGTGTATTGCACCAATATCATATGTTCCTTAGGATTCCATTTGTAATTGTCATTTGTTTTGAAATTAGTTTCTTGAAGGAAGACAATTCTTCTTTGTTCAGTTTTAAATATTTCTGTAGATATGATATCTTGCTATGATTGTTTAAGCCATTGGTATTTAAAGATAATAAAGTTAAACCCATCTTAGGTTATTTAGAGTATGTATTTTTTGTTTTATTGCGACTATTAAACATTTTCCTCTGATAACTATAAAGTACATGTTTGAGCTTTTAAAGGAAATTATCAGTTTTATACTTTGAGTGTTTACCAATAAAGTAATGTTGTGGTCAGGGATACTAAAAATGTTTTTGTGAAATACATTTAAATTAATAAATGTTAACAAAACTAAGAGCCGCACTAGCCGTTAGATGAAAATCATTCCTAATCTGATGGATTAACCTAAATCTATCAGATTATCACTCATACCTTGACAATCCATAACATCTGAGTTCCATAAATTGAATTATCATATGGAGAATATTTGTAATATGAACAAGAAATATTTATATTATTAGGAACCAGTATAGATTGGCTAGGGCCCATATTCTGTTATTATATTTAACTATTACTAATGTCATAAGGCCTTCTTTATCTTCATACTTATAAATGATTTCTGGGTTAATCACATTTGTTTTCCATGAACGTTTTACCCCTTTTGTCTTTGTCTTATAAGTGTATTGCACCAATATCATATATTCCTTAGGATTCCATTTGTAATTGTCATTTGTTTTGAAATTAGTTTCTTGAAGGAAGACAATTCTTCTTTGTTCAGTTTTAAATATTTCTGTAGATTTGATATCTTGCTATGATTGTTTAAGCCATTGGTATTTAAAGATAATAAAGTTAAACCCATCTTAGGTTATTTAGAGTATGTATTTTTTGTTTTATTGCGACTATTAAACATTTTCCTCTGATAACTATAAAGTACATGTTTGAGCTTTTAAAGGAAATTATCAGTTTTATACTTTGAGTGTTTACAAATAAAGTAATGTTGTGGTCAGGGATACTAAAAATGTTTTTGTGAAATACATTTAAATTAATAAATGTTAAGAAAACTAAGAGCCGCACTAGCCGTTAGATGAAAATCATTCCTAATCTGATGGATTAACCTAAATCTATCAGATTATCACTCATACCTTGACAATCCATTAACATCTGAGCTCCATAAATTGAATTATCATATGGAGAATATTTGTAATATGAACAAGAAATATTTATATTATTTTGAACGGATATAGTACTATTGTAGATTAGACAGAATTCTAATACAATATAAATGTCTACTTACTGAATAATTAATTAATATTTACATGAAAGATAGATGACAAGCAATTCAATCATAGTAAAGTAGGATGTATCATATATAAAACCTCAGTAAAAGATTATAGCACACAGTTATTTAACATATTCACCCTTACTGATAAAGTATTTCAAAGCGTATTACTTAATATAAATAGATGGCAATAATATTTATACCTAATGTTTATAACACAATTTATTTTACTGGATATATCAGAAGTTATATTTCATTGTTTGCCAGCATTTAATTAATCACTTTGTTTGTTGCTAACTTACTTAAAGCATCAAGTTTGTTTTATGTGAGCATTGATGAAAGTTAGTGCATTTTAATTATCAGTGCATCCCTCTTCCCCCCATTTCCTACACATAAGGATTATCATATCTATCATTTCTTGTTATAAAATGAGTGGAATTATAGGTTAAAACAACAAATTCAATTATTGTGATTAATGATTACATGTTCCCTTTCCATATTCATAAATTGCCATTTTATGGCATATACTGAAATAATTTAGATTTAAATGGCAATATTTTATTTTGTATAATCAGCAAAGGTTAAACAGAGTGATTATTGTTAATTTAATACTATTTGCTCAGAATGTGATTGTTACTTTATGCGACATTTCTAGTTCAGGCTTTTTTTGTTTCCCTTGAACAACGTTGTCAGTTTGATGTTATGTAGAAAACATTAGTTACCTTGGTAACAGCTTAAGTATTATGTATGTTCAAGACAGGGTTACAAAACCACAATTCAAGTTAAAGCAATTATATGACTTGTTATGCACATTTACTTATATAAGAAAATCATCATGCTTCCCCTTGATGTTCAGTGTAGTGTATGTCATTTATGACAAGTTAAGACAGTAGTGTTATTATACACAAGCCCATGGTATTAAATCCTGTCTTTAATGTCTAAATTCTGCAGATTGCTGCATCTTATATGATGGTTATATATTTTACGTCTAGATTTACTAAAATCATACATTACATAACTATTGTGTGTGTGTGTGTGTGTGTGTGTGTGTGTGTGTGTGTGTGTGTGTGTGTGTGTGTGTGTGTGTGTGTTTCTTTTTTTGGCTGTTGCTTAGTTATTTGAGAGACCACAAGCTGTAATGTATATTCTTATTATTAGCTCCTTCCAAGCATGTTTATATAGTCAATAGACTTTAAATTATGAGACCTTTCTAGTTTCTTATTTGTTTTATGTATAGTTCCATCCTTACTTACAAACATATCAGTACTCTAAGCATGGGCAACAATGCCCATCCAGTTTTGAAAGAATACCATTCACTAGTTCATGTGGTGTGTTTCCAGGCTGTTCTTAAAATATTCAAACCAATATTTGTCCTGTTCCATTTTACTAGCCTGCTCCATGCAGTGGCCACACTGCCGGGGAACCACTCAACACACCTTCCATTCCCACAGATATTTCTACAAAGGAAATCTGATGACTTTCTAGCACTTCCTGGCAACCCCAAACACCCCTAGAATTAACTATCCTCATATGCCCAACACATCCGAGCAAGCTCACCTCCCAGACCACTGCAAAGGGTACTGCACAAGACCAAGTGCTCTTAGTCTTTCACAATAATTCAGTCTTCCACTCTTATGTAAGTCCTTAATGTGTTTGGACCAAAATACATTTTAAATATAAATTGCGCTTAATATTTATTTATTAATTTTATTTATTTATTTTTTTCAAGAATCAACTTAATGAGCTAAATGAAGTGTTGGGAGTCCATCAATATGTGTACATGTGGTTAAAAACACCCCCTTTATTATACATATTTTTTAAACCAAAAACATCATTGCCGAGCATCATCTCGGAGGCTCCTCAGAGCCATTAAGCATTATTGTCACACTGTCTCCATTACCATACTAACCTTGGAGCTTCTGTTTCTGTTAGTGTGTCTGCGTACTGCATACCAGAGGATCATGATGCTCCTGAAGCAAAGTTTAACTTCACTGCAACTTCAAGCCTAAATTCCCTCCCTTTCAGTGAGGCAGCAGTCAGGAAAAGAACAGAAAGCAAAGAGATAAAAAAAAAAAAAACTCTCAACAAGCTGCCACAACAAGAGATAACACATTCTTCCAGCCTTCCCACCTCTCACTCAGCAGATGTGTAAACAAACTATTCTCTTCCAAAATATACCAAATCACAGTTTTATCCACCCCTTCCCCTAGATCCAGGCTAAAACACCAAATGTCTCTTCCTAATACACAAGGATCAGTAAACCTTGATCACAAGCCGCAACCCACAGCTTCCCAGAGATGAAAACGGCAACATACAACAGCTGCCAGACACAGCTGCATCTACACACACCATGTCAGACTTAACCAAACAGCTCTTGAAGCTATGATACCTGACATTATTGATATGAACTATGTTTAGACAGAATAAAAATGACATTTGTACTAGCTGCCAGACATGGCTGCATCCATGCACACCATATCAGTATTGAGGAAACATAACTCAAAGCTATGGTACCTGCCATAATTAGTATTAACTATGTTTTGACAGAATGATAATGACATTTGTACTAGCTGCCAGTCACAGCTGCATCCATGCATACCATATGAGGATTGATCAAACAGCACTCATAGCTGTGATAACTGCCATAAATGATATTAACTATATTTAGACAGAATAATGATGACATTTGTACTTATTTGTACTAAGAGCTTGTTACTATTATTTAACCAGGATATACAAGACATTTCTAAACCATACTTTAACTGAAGAAGGCATTAGTCTCCATGACAGCATTTGTTTTTCAAAACACTTTACTGTCACTGCTATTATATATGATGTTAATTTGTTACATTTGAATTTGAACTCTGATGAATGGTAACTTGTTGATTTAGTTAATTAATTACTTAAATCATATAAGTAAAATCAATGAAAAATGAACAAGATAAGTATTCACTGAGTTCAAGTAGGGGAATAGAAACGTCTATGTTTGTATTATATGTTGCTTTGTTTGGCTTATATATAATGTAAATAGTAACCCAGCTTGACCTACCTTTGTTTGTGAAGAATTATTGGACTCTTTGAACATTCTGAATAAATTATTACTGTTTCTCAGTTGTTTAAAAAACCCTCCTTTTTTTAAATAAAAGCAGATGACAAGTGATGTACCATATCAGCTGATACTTTGAGAGATGTAGTTATAACAGTTATTTTTTGGGGACAGCTATCTTGGAATCAGTTTTTTGTTTCTTCTTTCTAGCATCAGTCCAAGGATTTGTTTATTTTATTCTTTTAACAGTAGGAGCTATCCATTCCATTTCTTCTGGGATAGACACTATGTTGTTATTCTTGATGAATATAGTAGCTTATTCTAAGTCATTAAAGGTTCTCATCTCATTGGCAAAAAGTATTTTTATCTTGGCTGGAAAGGCCAGCTGTGCTTTAATGTTGTTTTGTTTCAACAATTTTATTATTGGCCAGACTTTTTTCCTTTGTTCTAGTATTCTGGAAGAATAATCATTGTCAAACCTTATGAGCCTTTGACTGTATTTTAGGAGTGATTTTCTCCAAGCAAATTTTAATATTAGTTCTTTGTCCAGAAATGAAAGAAATTTTATAACTATGGATCTAGGTGGAGTATTTGTTGAGTTAGAAGCAGGTTTCCTCAGTGCTCTATGTACCCTTTCAATTCCAAATTAAAATCTCTCTTTCAAGTCTAAAAATTCAGGAATCCAGGTTGTTAAGAATAAAATAATGTCTTCTCTGTCAGTGTTTTCAGGCAGACCAAAGATCCTTATGTTGTTTCTCCTTTCCCTGTTTTCTAAGTCATCTATTTTGTTAAGCAGCCATGTATTCTGTTTAAACAAACATTCTTTTTGGAATTCTTCCTCTTTGAGTCTCCCTTCAATGTCATTTAGAGAAGTTTCTACATTTGTTATTTTTATGGTGTTGCTGTAATAGTTCCTTACAGTATCAGTCTGTTTTTGAGAATTTCATTTGAGGTTTTCCAAGTCATTTTTAAAGCCATCCATCTTCAAAGATAGTGCCTGTAAGGTAGATGTCATCAATTGCAGTTCTTTTTTCAAAGCAGCATCTGGATGAGAATTCCTTGAGTTGTTCATATTCAGTGACGCAATATATCTCCAAGTTACTTGACAGGAATTTTTTTGTATATCTCCACCAAAACTGATATTTATGTAGTTTAGTAGTTTATCTATAGATTGCTGACATTTGAAACTTAAAAATAATAACATTTTTCTATATTATTATACTAGTTTATGGAGCTCTTAAAATTCACTGCTCTCAGTTGGCAATCTAGGATCCGCCCCCCCGCCAATTAGCATTCTCAGTGCTGTGCATCGTGCACACATGCTTACAGAGGAGTGAATGTTTTCATGAGCCTGGACCACAGAGTTCCATTTATTTTATCTGAAGAACAGAAACATTTAACCTTTTTATTAAAAGAAGTTTGCTTACTTTTGTTTCATGTCCATACTGTTTTTTCATTTCAATTCTTATAGTTAACACAGGTGGCATTCATGTTTGTCTTCCTGCAGATTGACAATGAAACACAGACATCATTTTCTTATTTAGCAGTGGTAAATAGCTTTCAAACAAGATATTATACCATGACCCACCATTAATATTCCAAAATGTGCATGCTGATTGGTCAGCGTGCACGTTGTAAATCGACTTATACTAATGGAAAAAGGTCTGGTCGCCCAGACTTTTTCCATTAGTATACGTCTTTTTTAAAACACTGTCAAGCTATGTTAAAGTAGTTTAACATAGCGAGACAGGTTTTAAAAAAGCAATGGAGATCTCCGTTGCTTTTTTTAAAGCTGTCTCACTATGTTAAACTCCTTTAACATAGCGAGACAGTGTGTAAAAAGCAATGGAGAGCTTGCTTTCTCTGTTGTTTTTTTTTTTAAACCTGTCTCGCTATGTTAAATGGGTTTAACATATCGAAACAGCTTTAAAATAAGCAACGGAGATTCTCCGTTGTTTTTTTTTAAAGCTGTCTCGCTATGTTAAAACCATTTAACATAGTGAAACAGTAAAAAGTAACAGAGATCTTTCTTTCTCTATTGCTTTTGCCCATAGATCTGATGTACTGCATAGGCATATGCATGTGCAGTACATCAGAACTGCCGCAGAATACCAGACAGCTGTGGAAAGGCAGCAAGGAGGCATTATACAATGCCATTATTTAAGAAAAGTAATTATTTTTTTTTTAAAATAAGAACAGTCAACAAAATGACTGCTAACCAAACTGGTGAATGCTCCGTTGCTACGTAAATAATATATAAAAAGTTCTCTGTGGTAAAAACGGAGCCAAAGCAGGAATGTCCCAATAAAACCTGTATTTATTCACAATAAAACCAAGTACTAGCAAAAAACGAAGTACACTGGTAATTTCTGTCAGTATATAGATACCAGTGATACTTTTCTCCACCCTGACTTAGGTAGACATTTTAGAACATCAGTAGAAGCAGATTGTATGACATCTAATTTGATTTATCTAGCTGTATGCCAACATTGTACTTCGTTTTATGTTGGAAAAACTAATAGGATTTTTAAAGATAGGATATGTGAACATGTATACCACATTAAGAAACAGCTAGAACACAATGCACTGGCTAAACATGTTAAACAGAAAGATGTAAGTCACACTTTCCTCTTTCGAGCCCTAGAAGTTATAGTTCCTAGTATACGAGGAGGTGACATAAGGAACCACACTGAATCCAGAGAGAATGACTGGATTATAACACTAAGGACCGATAGAGGTAAGGGGCTCAATGAAAGGGCATGTATAAAACCTTTACTGAAAAAACGCCGCAATATTAGATGATTATAACATAAAGTATGAAATATATATATACGTGTATATATGTATAGGTTTCTTGTAATACACTGTATATATAGTTTGTATGTATAGTGCAACATCATTATTTGCTAATAACAACATTTTTTATTCTATAGTAATATGTAGTAGTAAGCTAGTAATATGAGATATTCCTTTAAGGATTTAATTAACTATGATGTCTGATTGGATGAAAGTTTTTTGAATTTAGATATATATATATATATATATATATATATATATATATATATATATATATATATATATATATATGAGTTATAATGGTGGCTTTTATATGGATCTGATGAAGCTGTATTAGCGAAAGCGCGCTCATCCTGTTTTATTGGTTTTATTGTGAATAAATACAGGTTTTATTGGGGCATTCCTGCTTTGACTCCATTTTTACCACAGAGAATTATTTTTTTTTCTTAAATAATGTCATTGTATTATAGCAATAACCCACTTCTGGGTGTGGGTAATGCTGGATTTACCCACGGTTGGCTTTGTTTGGCCACTCGGGCTTCGCCCTCGTGACCAAACCATGCCAATTGTGGGTAAATCCAGCATTACCCACACCCAGGCGTGGGTTGTTGCTATAATATGGAACTATGAATATCTAATTTAAGCAGCATACAGATCTCTATTAAATAAATAATATTTCATGTATATGTGTATTACTATTATTTTTTTTTGTCAATTAGCAGAATAGAAACATACACGTTTTCCCAAATTTCGTAATAAACTAACCTAAATAACTTTATAGCAAAATACAGTAACAGGCAATATGAACACAAAAGTAGCTCATCCTGCAAGTGTCAACAAATGGGTGTATTTTTTTTACGCATGTGCCTTATTTTGCTGACAGTTACAAGCAAACATGAAATCTCAGTTATAGCAGAAGATTAAATGGTTCCTTCAGTTTGAAGTTTGATTCTTCAAGATTTAATTTGCCTAATTTGTCACTCTGAGGTAGTTACTTAATAAGACAGTACTCCTGGGTCTTCCCTGTGAAAGGATTATTGTATACAGTGGGCATATCCAGTTAAGAAATTAATTTCCCTATTTGGGATCTACTCTTTTTCAATTAGATATTATATTCTAGGATTATTACAGTAAAATTAAAATGTTTCCATCCTCTCAATTAAAACCAAGTCAGATAAACAGAAAAACTTTGGAAACTGTATGTAAAAAAATAAAAACTACAATTGTATGTAGTATTTATACTGGGAAGGTAGATTGACAGAGAGAGAAAACTTTGCTGCTACATGATCATTTATAGCTGTTGTACACACAGGCATGTAGTTCCAAAATTCTTCTGTTTGATTTTACTGCATTAGAAAAAGTTATTCATGATGCAAAACTGAGACTAGTCAAATTGATTTTCTCAATGAGAAATAAAGTTAATTTCTCACTTAAAAAAATTTAGATTCTACACAGGATGTATTTGTTGTCTGGGAGGTCTCAAATGCAACTGGACTTTTAAACATTGCTTAAAACAGTATTTGCAGCTAAAGGAAGATCTACAGGTAAAGAGATAAGAATAGCTGACATATATACTTTAAGAGATGTACAAGTCATGTATGAATGAAATAAAGGCAGCTTGTCCATAGATTATATCATCCTGCCCTTCCCTTCCACAGAGGCCCGCTGAAGAGTGGCACAAGATACCTGCATGTGAGTTATAGGTATGGGATGGGTTAAGCAGCAGGTCATGGATAGCAAAAGGAAGGTTTAATGGCTAAGAAAAATGGAAGAAATGGCAATTCAGGCTCTGTCTCCAAAAGAAAAGGTAGAGCACACAAACTGTGGCTGCACTTCGACCTTTGAATCTGCCTGGTGAGTCCTGATGGCTAGAAGTAAGGTAGGAGGATAACGTGCTAAATTCCAAGTGCAACCTGCTACAAAAGGCTTAGTCTTTGTGTGTGTGTGTGTGTGTGTGTGTGTATATATATATATATATATATATATATATATATATATATATATATATATATATATACATTTACACATAGAAAGATGTATGCCCTTATATCATAAAATCAAATATATAGATGTATGTTCTTTTATCATAAAACTAAAATTTCAAATGGCATGTGTTTGAACACAATTGGTTGATCAACATTCACAGAAACAATCCACCCTGCACACGCACATCCCCTGCTAATTATATATACCAGCTCTTAGATCACAATACATTGAAGAAGGGGTAAATACTCCATTTCCCACTTTATTACCATATTGCACATAAGAAAAAAGTGCATGCAATTAGTTGAACCTGCTTTTCTTCTCTTTGACAGTAGGAACACTCAACCAATTGTCAGCTTTCCATATATGTATATATATATATATATATATATATATATATATATATATATATATATATATATATATATATATATATATATGTATGTGTGTGTGTGTGTGTGTATATATATATATATATATATGTGTGTGTATATATATGTGTGTGTGTGTGTGTGTGTGTGTGTGTGTGTGTGTGTGTGTGTGTGTGTGTGTGTGTGTGTGTGTGTATGTGTGTGTGTGTGTGTGTGTGTGTGTGTGTGTGTGTGTGTGTGCTGTATATACAGCTATGTGGTTTGCCTAGTATTTTGCTGACACACTTTAGTCGACTATACAATTGGGACATTTGTGTATTAATGGATAATCCCTGGGGTTGGGGGAATCTGACCTTTCGCTAGGGCTTGTGCAGACTCAGAGATGAAATAAATAAGTAGCAAGGGATATGGATGCACAGCTGCCCAGTTTCCCATATGGGGATGATGATGGGAATGCTGCCTTCAAAAACACTGTTTTATTAAATTAATGTTCTGAAAGCTACTTTCAGAGCATGAGCAGTAGGGTATTGTCCTTTGCTTGTTGAAAAGCAGCAACAGCAGTGATGTCAATGTAACAGCTATTTTATACATGTACACATATATTTGTGTGCATATAGATGCATGTGTGTGTATATATATATATATATATATATATATATATATATATATATATAATATAAATCAAACATCTAAGCTTCTATATTTTTGTAAATTGGTCCCTCAGTGTGTGTGACTCAGCAGCCTACTGCAGTCCACAACAACTCCCCCCTCACTGGTATTTAGTGACCTCCATCCTCCGATCCTGTTCTGTACCCCTTTGAAGACTTACCCTTTATTTCCATTTACTGTCTATTTTTTCCTTCACCTTAGAGTCTTGTCCTTTTGCTCTATCCTAGTCCCCATCCTCACTGCCTGTCATTTCTCCTTTCTCCACTAGGTGTCAGCACCATCCCGCCTTCTGCCTGCTCCTACTCTATTAATTTTATTAACAACTTTTCCTCTAAATACGTCAAAAGCCAAACCTCCCATATCTCTACTCCACCTTCCCTGCCTTGTATTTTTCGAGTGCTGCTCAAACTCTACTCAATTTTCCACCCAGTCTTACTGTACCTCTACTTACTCACCTCTGCTCCAACCTGCAGTGGCTAATACTTTTTCAGCTGGACTCTTTTGCCCTGTTGCTCCATCCCGCTCCGTTCGCCCTATGGGCTCACTCCGCTCCCCTACCCTGCCCCCAATTCCCACCCGCCACCAGTGGTCCTACATTTATTGCCATCCCATACTCCCTTCCCTCTCACATCACCCAGTCCCCTCACAACTATACTTCTCCCATTCTCCTCCAGAACCACCTCCCCCTCCAGCAACCACACCTCATTAATCAATTCTCCTCCCCACCCAGCAACCTTACCTAACTCTGTCTAACCTACAAATTCTTTCACACCTCTAATCAAACTACTATCTAAGATGCTCTCTTTTCCTACTACAATCCCTGCCCCTACAATACTCCTACTCCTCATTCTTCTTCCTCTCTACAATACCACCTCCTATACCAACCTTTACCTAAACCCTCCACATCAACCACCACCTCCCTAACCTACTCATCATTTCCACAATATCTCTCCTTCTTTAACTCCCTTTCACCCCACCTTACTCTCAACATTAAAACTCTTCCAAATCCCCACCAAATACTACAAACCTAAACCCACCACCTTCCATCCATTCCTAACCAAACACACTCCTAACAAACTTACTCACCTTCTCTCCTACATCAACTTAGCAGGCGACATTCATCCCAACCCTGGACCAAACATTTCACAAACAAATAACCTTAGCTCCAACAACAAACCAAACTGTAAATACCTCAAATTCCTCACCATCAACGCCCAACGTTCAGCTAATAAAATTACTCTCTTTCATGCCTGGCTTAACCATAATTCTCCTGACATATTAGCCATCTCAGAAACCTGGTTAAAACCACACATAACTGACACCGAATTCCTTCCCCCAGCTTTCATTCTCTCCGATCTGACCACCTAAATAAAAGAGGTGGTGGTGTAGCACTAATCTACTCCAATCACTTATCCATCACTCCCTTCCAAAATCCTATCCCTTCCTTTCATAACACTGAACTAGTATCTTGCATTCTAAAATTAAATTACCATAAAAGTATCTGCATCATCTCCCTTTACATTCCTCCTGGTAATAACACCAAATCTTTGGAAGATATCCTCTCTTGGACCTCTTCAAACATTAACTATGAAACCTATATAATGGGAGATGTCAATATTAACTGGCAAAAAATCAGTAACCATAATCCCACAATATCTATCAATCTCTTGAGCTATACTCAACTTTTTAATTCTACCACCAGGCCCAACAAAACTAACCTTATAAGCTCCATCCTAGACTGGATCCTGGTATCTCACCCTAACAGAGCCACTACATCTGGTGTCACCCCAACCCACTAGGAGACCACCTCCCTGCCTTCACCCACAGAACCACTTCCTCTTCCTCTTTCTCCCACAAATTCTTATATACACACAATTTAACTAACTTTAACCCTTCCACCTTCTCAGACTCCCTCAAAAACACCAACTGGAACCCACTAAAAATCCTACCCCTAGACAAAGCCATTGATTTCTTCAACTCCAAATTCCTTACTGTCCTAGACTCCCTAGCTCCAATACAAACAAAAAGAGTTAAAGCCAAGACTGCTCCTGAATTCCTACTTAAATACAAACAGCTACGAAACCTAGCCAAAAAACAAGTCATAACAGATAAAAAGTCCTACTAGAACCATCTACAAATAAATCACGCAAAAAACCCTAAACAATTCTGGAATTCCATTAACTCTTTCCTTAAGCCTGGTACAACTAACAACCCCTGCCCTGACACTAGCAAATCTGACCAAGACATTGCCAAACTATTCAATACCTTCTTCACCTCTTCTATTGCTGAACTAACCAAAACCTTCCCCAACAACATTTCCCCACCCCCTCTGCCCAAGTTTCCTATGCCTCGACTCCTTCAACTCCTATCATTGAACTTAAACCTGTGTCTACCTTCCTTATAAAAAAAACTTCTCTCCAAACTCAAACCTTGCACCAATGCCCCTGACAACAGCCCCTCCTCCTTCTTAAAAACAGCCTCTGACAGTATTGCACTCCCTATCAGCATCCTGATAAATAGATCAATGCTGGATTTCTATGTACCCAAACTATGGCACTTTATTCTTCCACTCCATAAAGGTGGAAAAAACTGTAACTTCTCCAACTTCTGCCCCATAGCCATCCTCTCACCCGTCTCCATAATTCTTGAAAAATGCATTCACCTGCAGCTCATGCCATTCCTTACCAAACACCAGCTGCTCTCTCCTACCCAACACTGCTTCCGCCACAGACATAATACCAACACAGCCCTTCTCTCCTTTTTATACTCTGTCAATTCAGCTCGAGACTCAGGCAACTTAGTTTTATCTGTTCTATTAGACTTATCTAAAGCTTTCGATACCATCTCCCACTCTCATCTACTAAATCATCTATCTAACCTCAACATCTCCACAAAAACTATATCCTGGTTTTCCAGCTACCTCTCACACAGGTTCCAAGCCATGAAATGGGGCCAAGCCTCCTCCAGCTTTCTTCCCACCCCCACAGGAGTTCCCCAAGGGTCCATACTTGGCTTTCTGCTATTTAACATCTTCATTAATGATTTCCATAAAGCCATTCCCAATACCAGAATTGTCCAATACGCAGACAACTCAACTTTGATCTGCTATGCCTCCAACCTTACAGATCTCAAGTCTCTAACTCAAACTGCCTTCTCAACCACTGAAAAATGGATGCACCAAAACCACCTCTCACTTAACGCTAACAAAACTAAGATTCTTCTACTTACTCCCTCCAAATCCACTCCCACCCCACAGAAAAAAACTCATTTAAAATTACTAGACTAAACAACGCCATCATTGACATCGTTCCCTCTGCCAAACTCCTAGGGGTCACCATTGATGAACACTTAAAATTCAATACCCACATCCATCTTAACATCCAGAAAACCCACATAAAACTTGGCCTATTGTACAGAAACAATCAATTCCTCTCCCCCTCTACTAGACAGACCTTGGCCACTACATATCTCCTCCCATCTCTTCTATATGGGGCTCCTCTGCTTACTAATCTATCTTCCACCCTAACCTCTAAACTGGAAGTATGCTACAATAAAATCTCCAAATTCGCCACCAAGGCAAATTCCCGCTCTCATCACTGCACCTCCTTGCAACCTTTAAATTGGCTTGAACTCCCTAATCAACTAGACTACCTCGAAATTGTCTCTGCCCACAAATTAATATTCCAACCTACAAGCTGCCCCGCACTATCCAATATTCTTCAACCATATATCCCCCCCAAGACCACTTAGATCTTCTTACCAAAACCTTATTTCCATACACAAACCCAAGCACCCAGCTGGTCAACTTCTACTCTCCTTTTCCCTAACAAAAAAATGGAACGCCCTGCCCTCTACTCTGAGGACATGCAACAACCTACACTCCTTCAAAACACAACTCCATTGCTACCTACTAACTCAAAGAAAATGTAACTGCACTCTTCATTCTTTTCCTCCCAAGCTCTCATCTTCCTTCTCACCCGGCTAAACTTCATACCTTACTAATTTCCCCTTTCGTCCTTCATTGTTAATGCAACAAACATATTTACTCTCGACCTTATACTTAATGTCACTCATCCTCCAGGAGAATACTCATTTTTACATCCTAGTTACTTAACTATGAATGACCTCAATATTGAATTCTTTTACCAGATGTCTGTGGAATTTCCACCTATTTTGACTGTAAAAAAAAAAAATGTTTTTTCTTTGTAGTTTAAGTTTTTGTATTTTTGTATTTTTTATTTTATTTGTATTTTCATTGGGATGTGATATTGTACTGTGGAGCTTTTCTCCACTGAAAATGGGCTCTCGGGCCCAGTGGACCTCCACGGTCACCAACTGTAATAAATAAATAAATAAATAATAAATACATATATATATCTATATATATATATATATATATATATATATATATATATATGTGTATATAAATATATATATATATATATATATATATATATATATATATATATATATATATATATATATATATATATGTGCACTTTCCTACAACAAAAATTCACTTTTTCGAAATGGGAAAGTACATCCCCACTTAAGCGAAAGTGCAGTTTTGCTTAAGCTCACTAGACTGAACCTACTGGATGACAATGGAGGGCATTGAAAAATGGGCTATGTCCTCCACTGTGGTGCGATAGTCACGGACCATAGGGTTAGGGCACGGGTCAAGGTAAGGGGATAGCCCTACTAACTATCCCCTTACCCTAACCCATGCCCTAACCTTAAGGTCCATGATTACTAGCCTGTTCAGTCTAGCTGGTTCGCGAGAGTGCACTTTCCTCAAAGTGCACTTTTGCGTTAGTGTGGGTGTACTTTTGAAGTTCAAAGTAGTGAACTTTTGTTCTTCAAAAGTATACCCATATATATATATATATATATATATATATATATATATATATATATAGATAGATATGGATTCACTTTATAATCTAGAAATACTGAAATATCAAATTTAAGTATTTCGGGCTATTAAGCCGAACCACCAAAAAAACGAAAACCAAAACTGCGAAACCCAAAACTGTGACCTTTAAAGCACACACACACAAACACAACTACACCTACCTCCGCACAACAACACACACACACACACACACACACACACACACACACACACACACACACACACACACACACACACACACACACACACTTATAAGCAGGGGGACAAGCCCCACTGCACCCCCCTACTTACATATACTAACTCCGAGGTTGCACTAAACACCAACACACATAAACCCCACAAACATACATTCCACACCCCCTTCGAACAAACACACATCACACAGATACAAACACCACCACTCTCAACACTGACACACTTACACTCTCACCTATGTACACTATCCCACACCTAACACTCCCCGACATACGCAAAAACACTCAAATCCTCCCAAAAACCCTGAAAAACACCACACTTACCTAATGTGCCATCAGTACCGTGGGATCCAGATTTCTGGGTTTTTTACTCTGCAGTTTAGTGCATCTACAGACTTGACACTTTGGTCTCGAGATACTGAAATTTGACTTTTCTGTATTTTGAGATTCCAAAAGTGTTTCTATATATATATATATATATATATATATATATATATATATATATATATATATATATATATATTTATATATTTGTGTGTGTGTGTGTGTGTGTGTGTGTGTGTGTGTGTGTGTGTGTGTGTGTGTGCAGCTATATAAATCTAGATGTATATGCATATATACATACACAAATAGATATAGACAGTTACACACACAGACACACACACATAAACCAGTTACATGTATAACACAGAAAACAGAAGTATAAAAAGAAAATGCATATGCATGTATTTTATCAGTAAGAGGATATTAAATGAATAAGGAGACTTGCAGAGGTGTGAAGAAATGTCAGAGTGACTTGTTAACAGCCACCTGCCCTTGCTGAGGCCTGCTGCTCTGGGGTAGCAGGAAGTTCTGATGGAAGTGTATGGTTTGCCTAAGCTGATTTAAATCAAAACAATATGTATAAAAACTTTGAGGGAGGTGTTATTTGCTTTTGCTAATTTAATTTAACATGATAAAGAATGAAGCCAAAGTCAGGGTGGTCCCAGGCTCATGATCCCTTGTTGCTCTAATATGTATTTGCTGTTAGAAGTGCAGTATTTGTCTGCTATATTAATTGCTATGAGTATTAAATGCTTTTGAGGAGACATATTTAGTGCTGGTACTGCTAAATGCTATGGTGAATGTCCTATTATGAATGGCCTATATTTATAGCTAGAATTTTAGTAACCAGTGAAATCATACTTAAATGCTGTGTTAGGTCATTCCCTTATCTAATTAATATAAAATTGACATAGAGCACTTTTTTGCCTTTTATTGCATTATTTACTTGGAAATGTGTTGTTGTTGTTGTCTTTTGGCTTTTCCAGGTTAGGGATCGCCACAGCGGAACTCCGGTCCGCTAATGATTGGCAGTAGATTTTCACCAACGCTGAGATGTCAGCTTGACATTCAACCTTCAACGAAGGACGCCCATTTATGCATGTTTTTCGAATGCCCACCCAACCGTGGGGAGGACATGCAGACTCCACACAGAAGGCACTCCCCGCACTCCAGCTGAGAATCAAACGGGAGAACCTCTTGCTGTGAGGCAACAACGCTACCGCTGCACCACAGTGGATGCATGTGTTAAAGAGGAAATATAGATGTTTATTTGTTGCCAGTTCTCAGAGTTTGGCAGTTAATTCAGTGTTTTTTTTAAAAGGAACTCACTGCTTGTATTTTTGCAGCTGTCACAGTGAAGCCATGCATGTATATCACTAGGGTCAGAAACTCATTTTTGACATCTTCTAAGTCACTTACTTGCTTGCAATGCTCTCAGGATACATAAAGGCACATTCCAGGTAGCAGAATGATGCCCAATGTGTATGTGATGAAGAAAATTTATTTTTAAGCACACAGGAGGTGTTAATGCATTGAGAGGAAAAGTACAGCAGAAGTAGCCATGACACTACAAGAGTATGACAAGGCTAGCCACCCAGTGGTGGGAACCTTGGGTCCAGATGACTGTCACTGTTGAAATGACATCCTGACTCATGTGGACAAATGGGAAAGTGGGGTTGTATATGGAGGATGATAGTTGCCACTCTATAGGAAAGGTTTATTTATCACCCTCTTATTTTTGTAGTAACTTTGATGTGCCTTCTTCTGCAGGTACATATAGTTAATTTCAGCAACAATGAGAGTCATTTGCCAGAAATGGTAGCAAATCTATTTGAAGAGATGAACTAAGCAGTCCAGGCCAGTGAAAAAGGATTAGCCAAATAACTATAAAGACAATCAGCTATGAGAATGCTGACCTGACTCAAAACATCTGAAAATAAAGAAGAGAAGCAGATGACTGCAGCTAGCTGGCTCAATGTGGGAATAGCCAATGGGAAGGGGATCAAGCCCCATTCATCATCTGTACAGAGACAGATAAGAATGAAGATATCTCAGATGCCAATATAGAGTCTGTGCAGGATGGATGAATACATTTATTCTTTTATTGATTTATTTGGCAGGGATAGAATGGACAAAGAGCAGAGGTTGCAAGGGACAATGGTTAGAAGCAAGGAAAAGATGAAACTGAAATAGGGGATTACTAGTAATGTTCACTCAGAAGCAGGTTCCATTACTGCCACCACACAGCTTCATCATGAGTCTTCTGCTACTAGGTGATAAATACAGAGTTCAGTGGGGCACTGCAAACTGTACCATATTCAATGGGGAGTTTCATAAAAGATAACAGTTAGAAAACACTCAGATTTGGTAGACTGATCACGTAAGTGTCCATCTATTCCATATTGCCAAAGTAAAAAAAATGGCAGGGTGACTATGCTGAGCTGTTTGATTTCTTGCGCAAATTGTATTCTAGTGGATTACCAAAATAGAGCAGCAAGGGGGTCAAGACCTGTTTGATGTATTAGTGGTTTGGGGGCAAATCTGAAGGCTCCAGCTAATGGAAAAGAACTGTGATAATCGGTCTTGTGTATTTATATATTTCATGGCCATACTCATACAGAAGTGCCCAGAGCACCTCATTATAGGAGATAACCATAGAAAGTTAGGGGGGCAAATGTAGTTGTAACTTGACCAGAGATTTAGGAAACTTAAAGTGATAGACATGTTCCAGTAGGGCAAGAGACATTCAATCTTATGGATGAGCACCAGGATAGACAGACATCAGATTTACCTGCTTAATGAGGCTTCAAGGTTGCCTCTCAAGCTATGCTGGGCCTTCAGTGCCAACAGGAGTGAATGGATAGCATGTTGCAGCATGCATGTATGCTCAAATTGTGTGAGGCTTGCACCTGGTCAGCAGGTGCTTCAAAAATGCAAGCCTAAGAGGCAGAGGCAGAGGCTTACAAGATCAGATGAACAAGTACATTGCAGTGGCAGTATTGGAGATAAGAATGAGGATAAAGGGAGCCTTTCAGGCAGGGAAACAATATGAAAAATTAAGTGAGTGGAGCCTTAGGCATGAAACATACATTCCTCTGAAGTTGTGGTTCAGAGAAGACAGACTAAAGGGACATCTCTGTCTACATGTAGCACATTTCTTGTGACAATTGTTTACATGTGAGTTTCTATGATATCCATTGGGGTGGTTTCTCAGGATAGTATTACAAAGAACTTGAAGCTAACTAGGGAAAAGGGTGGCATAGCTTGGAACGTTTTGAGTAAATAGATGCAGGTGGACAAAGTGGCAGGAATATTAGAAATGCATAACCAAAGGGATGTGATTGGGTTGAGTCAGACTTATGGCTCCTCAGACAGACCAGAGGCATCTTCTGGGCAGAGAGTTATTAACTCTGTTTATGGAAGTTATGCACATGATCAGACTCTCATAACCTGTTTATGTAGCAAAAGGCACATTTGTTGCATTCCTGTACCATGGAGCATTTGAAGTTAATGATATAAGGAGTCAAGAGGGTAGAGTAGTCCAGCTGCTGAGGTGAGTGGACATGGTTGTCAATAATGACAGTCACAGTATAGTTAAGAAGTGGTAAAGCTGGCCAGTGGTGCAAAGGTCAATAGGTGGCCTTGGATAACGATGCCAGAGATCTTACTTGTCCAGTATAGGTTCACTGAAATTATGACACTTCTGAAGGCATAAACAATTATCTTAGCCTGTGTTCCTGAAGATGGCTGGGTTACCCATGTCTGCATTCAGTTTACAAAAGATTGTAAAGAGAACACTACAAAAAAGGAACACAGTCCTGCCATTTTGCCACTATTTCTTTTAGAACTGGCATAGTTGCCAATTAAGCAAGACTATGCTCCACGGACCATAGATAGATGCCCTTCAACAGCTCATTTACAATGTGTTTGGTTAAAAATAGGAAAAAAATAAGAGGAAAAGAGTTAAAAATAACAAAAGTGAGGCAAAATGTTCTAGCAGTTATTAACATTTCTTCCTTTTGAAAGTCATAGATCCCAAGACAAAAACAAGTTGATAATTCACGAATGTGGAGTATACTGAAAAAAAAATGCACAGAACTGAAAAAAATAATGACTTGGTACTCCACTCACATGAATTTATTAAATGGTTAACCAATTTGTCTACAATGAACAAATGCCTTCAGAACATATTGTTGCACTTTATGTCTTACATTTAGAAAACTCAGACCATATCATGCAATATGACATCATGTTCATTGTTCCATATCCCATTTATACAAATATAAACATAAAAAAAACTGTATTCAAAATTTTAATTGTATTCTAACTAGCATACAATATATAATTTGTTCATTTCTGATGACTCAATCCGAGCAGGCTTAATTATAATTTTAATTAATCATATTATACTTTTTCCACTCTCATATGTAGCATGCTGATAATATATATTTGGTCCTTGAACAAATGAATCTAGTTGCATCCATATTTAATAGCTACATTAATTGCCTTATCTCAGCTTTATTGTCCAATGGACTCCCCCACCCCCAGGTAAACTTATATTCTCTTTAAAACAGAAAACTTTATTTATTTATTTATTTATTTATTTATTTATTTATTTATTTATTTATTTATTTATTTATTTGCCGTTTGTTAGAGGGGATGAGGAAGTGATGGGTAGGTATGGTGTTAAGGAGAAGAATGCAGAAGGTCAGATGATTGTGGATTTTGTGAAAAGGATGGACATGGCTGTGGTGAATATGAATTTTAAGAAGAGGGAGGAGCACAAGGTGATGTACAAGAGTGGAGGAAGATGCACACAGGTGGATTATATCCTATGTAGGACGGCCAGTCTGAAGGAGACTGGAGACTGTAAAGTGGTGACAGGGGAAAGTGTAGTTAAGCAGCATAGAATGGTGGTCTGTAGGATGACGTTGGTGATCAAGAAGAGGAGGAGGAGTGTGAAAGCAGTGCCAAGAATTAAATGGTGGAAGTTAAAAAAGGGTAATTGTGAGGTGGAGTTCAGGGAAGAGTTAAGACAGGCACTGGGAGGCAGTGAAGAGTTACCGAATAGCTGGGTAACTACAGCAGAGCTAGTAAGGGAGACTGCTAGAAAGGTGCTTGCTGTGACATCTGGACAGATGAAGGAGGACAAGGAGACCTGGTGGTGGAATGGGGAAGTACAGGAGAATATACAGAGGAAGAGACTGGTGAAGAAGAAGTGGGATTGTCAAAGAGATGAAGAAAGTAGACATGAGTATAAGGAGATGAGGCGCATGGCAAAGAGAGAGGTGGCAAATGCTAAGGATAAGGCATATGGAGTGTTGTATGAGAGATTGGACACTAAAGAGGGAGAAAAGGACTTGGCTAGACAGAGGGACAGAGCTGGGAAAGATGTGCAGCAGGTAAGGGTGATGAAAGATAGTGAGGGAAACATACTCACAAGTGAGGAGAGTGTGTTGAGTAGATGGAAAGAGTACTTTGAAGGGCTGATGAATGAAGAGAATGAGAGAGAGAGAGAGAAGGTTGGATGATGTGGGGATAGTGAATCAGGAAGTGAAACAGATTATCAAGGAGGAAGTAAGGATAGCTATGAAGAGGATGAAGAATGGAAAGGCTGTTGGCCCAGATGACACACCAGTGGAAGCATGGAGGTACTTAGGAGAAATGGCAGTGGAATTTTTAACCAGACTGTTTAATGAAATTTTCTAAAGTCAGAGGATGCCTGAGGAGTGGAGAAAAAGTGTTTTGGTACCTATCTTTAAGAATAAGGGTGATGTGCAGAGCTGCAGTGACTACAGAGGGATACATTTGATCAGTCACAGCTTGAAGTTATGGCAAAGAGTAGTGGAAGCTAGGTTAAGAAAGGAGGTGATGATTAGTGATCAGCAGTATGGTTTCATGCCAGGAAAGAGCACCACAGATGCAATGTTTGCTCTGAGAGTGTTGTTGGAGAAATACAGAGAAGGTCAGAAGGAGTTGCATTGTGTCTTTGTGGACTTAGAGAAAGCATATGACAGGGTGCCTAGAGAGGAGTTGTGGTATTGTATGAGGAAGTCAGGAGTGGCAGCAAAGTATGTAAGAGTGGTACAGGATATGTACAAAGGTAGTGTGACATTGGTGAGGACTGTGGTGGGAGTGACAGATACGTTTAAGGTGGAGGTGGGATTACATCAAGGATCAGCTCTGAGCCCTTTCTTATTTGCAGTAGTGATGGACAGGTTGACAGATGAGATCAGACAGGAGGCCCTGTGGACCATGATGTTTGCAGATGACATTGTGATATGCAGTGAGAGTAGGGACCAGGTTGAGGAGACCCTGGAGAGGTGGAGATATGCTTTAGAGAGGAGAGGAATGAAGGTCAGCAGGGCTAAAACAGAATATATGTGTGTAAATGAGAGGGAGGGTAGAGGAATTGTGAGGATGCAGGGAGTAGAGTTGGTAAAGGTAGATGAGTTTAAGCACTTGGGATCAACAGTTCAGACTAATGGTGAGTGTGGAAGAGAGGTGAAAAAGAGAGTACAGGCAGGGTGGAATGGGTGGAGAAGAGTGTCAGGAGTGATTTGTGACAGACGGGTACCAGTAAGAGTGAAAGGGAAGGTCTACAAGAGGGTAGTGAGACCAACTATGTTATATGGGTTGAAGAAGGTGGCATTGACAAAAAGGCAGGAATCAGAGCTGGATGTGGCAGAGTTAAAGATGTTAAGATTTCCACTGGGTGTGACTAGGATGGACAATTAGGAATCAGTATATTAGAGGGTCAGCTCAGGTTGGACAGTTTGGAGACAAAGCAAGAGAGGCGAGATTGCTTGGTTTGGACATGTGCTAAGGAGGGATGCTGGGTATATTGGGAAAAGGATGCTAAGGATGGAACTGCCAGGTAAGAGGAAAAGAGGAAGGCCTAAGATAAGGTTTATGGATGTGATGAGAGAGTACATGCAGGCGGTTGGTGTGAAAGAGCATGATGCAGAGGACAGGAAGAAATGGAAACAGATGATCCACTGTGGCGACCCCTAACTGGAACAGCTGAAAGAAGATGATGATAATGATTACTGCGATAGTCCATTGGGCCAGAAATGAGTCCATTTTCAATGGAGACCTGGGGAGAAAAGCTCCTAATCCAATTTTACAACACAATGTACAGTTTTACAGTATAAGACATCAGTTTTAGTTATACATAGTTTGTAATAAAAATCCACAACAGTTTGTAACTTAAATACAAGTTTAACCGAGGTAATCAAAAGTAGTTTGTTGCTTTTACCTAGTTTATAGTATGAAAGAATACACATTCTCAGTATACTAAGGATCTAAGACTTATGGACTAGAAATAGTGAGAGTTTAAAGGAAAGTACAATAATGGAGGGTAAATAAGTAAGAGCTGATAGCAGGAGCTGAAGAGGAAAGGACCTTACAAGTGCAGATGTGGGATACGGTAGAGAGTTCAGAGGATAAAGACAAAATATATAGTGGAGCTGAGAGCTAGGATGAAGTGGAATGAATGTAGAGTAGGAATGTAGTGAAAGAAATTCAGGAGGGATGAGAACATGAGCATGCCCAACGAGAAGAAAGGTGTGAGTGGAGCATGTTTTTAAAGGAGGAATGGTTGTTGATGGTTTGAATTTGAGTTGGAAGAGAATTCGATAGTCTTGCTAGAGTGAAAGATAATAGAAGTGTCTCTGGGGTCCATGTAGGTTTATACACTTCCAGAAGGTTTTGATTATTGGACCTAAGAAGTCTGTTGACTTGAAACTAAAACACACGCTTAATACATTTTTATTTTTGTTCACAGCTTTTATGGGTCAAAGAGCAGTATGGCTCATTCCAGATTTCTTTGTAAACCACTGGATATGGATATCTACATAATGCACATGTACCAGAAGGGTCAATGTGGTACAGCACCGAAGCAGTTGAGATTGTCAATCAGATGGTGAAGGAATCAGATGAAACTGAAGCTTTGATGGCGTATTTCAACCATAGTGATGCTGGGTTACTGTCAAACCCTTGTTTAATAAGAACAAGGTATAAGGATCTTGCACTGTTAAAAAGTAACTTCCCTGAAATTAAAATAATTTGGTCAATAATAATATCCAGGCTAGTTTGGAGGAATGGGTCAACTTAAAGAAAAATGGACAGGTAAAGCGGTAATGGAAGGCTTTATGGTGTTGCAGCATCTTAGGTTGGACAATGACTTAGTCTGGTGTCACTTACAGGGGATACATTTGTCAGACTTGGGTACAGATATAGCTAGGTTATAATGCAGATTGATTTTATAAGAGTTGGAGACAATGAGTGCAGGAACAATGAAGATGTAGTAGGTAGAACAGACGGGTAGAACAAGAGAGTAGGCTTAAGGAGATAAGGGGAGGAGACAGGCAAAGTGTGCATAAAGAAAAGGAGGCAAGACTACAGAGTTCATCTGAAGGTGATAATGCTGCCTGGTAGATTTAAGTACAGTAGACTCCCACTAAAAGACTGTTAGGGCTATTGTCACAAGAAATTTGTAAGTTAGTTGGTAAGTACTAGGCTAGCTGCCCTTGTGGGCCACTTTTATGCCTATCTAATTTCTCTTTTTGTGCTCAGTATAACCTATTCCATTTGGTTTAGACTGGCCTTACCAATTCCATGGTCGATAATTTTATATTACCCCTAAAGACAATAGCTGGGATCATCCCATGGATAATTTGAGGGGGCCCATGCATGGGATAAAGCATTTTGGAGCTGCGTCTGTCCATTAGTAGTGCAGGGAGCAGTCCTGGGGTAAATTATCTGTTTCCCATGCATAGATCTAAATTGCACTTGAAAATGGACAGAGATGAACTTCATTTTATGTAGATGGGAAGTCTGTTCCACAGCAGTAGTGTCCTCTGCAAAATATACCTGCCCCTCCAAACCATTCTGCTGATGTTATAGAACAGGTTTAGATCCTTAGATTGAGTATTTCTGATGCCATTTGACTTGCTGATGAGCAGTAAATCCATCAGTTATAGGCTGGAGGATGCCTTGTATGCCAGACACAGGTCACCTCTTCACAGCCTGTAGGATACTATGTATTGTGATAAAGCTTTGAGTCAGTCCATGTAAGGCATTTAGTTTAGGCCTTGTATCCTTTCAGTAAGGTATCTCTGTGAGTGTATTTGTCGTAGACTGGAAGGAGGCATCCCTTCCTTAACTGTAAGAAGGATAATAGAGAATCCCCACTGAGAATCATGACAATCTAGAAAAGCTCTGCTATCCAAGTGTTCAGTGCATGCTGAACTCTTGTATTAGCAGTATTTAACATAATTTTCAGAGGTATCTGATACATTGGGTAGGAAGAATGGGATGTTGGGACTTGGTGTAATTGTTAAGGTGTCTGACATATAGACACAAGGTACAGTGTTTGATTCTCACTCTTGAGAAGGAAATTGGTTATGAGGCATGACTGAGCTCTCCAGTATGTGACACAGGCAGGTATGTCCCTAGCATTGAGCACCATATTACTCTCACCTAGAATAATGCCACAGCATAAACAAACAAATAATCAGTTTCAATAATTGGCTTAGTTTTTGGTGTCATTCAAAGGGAATCTAGTTTCTGTCAGCCTGGGATGACACGGTCAACCACCCTCGCTGTTTTGCAGAGATGGTTTGCATCTGGCACTACTAGGCTTTTGGCTGGTGGCAAAGGCTCTTACCTCCCCCATAGTGCCTTTTTCAGGCAAAGTCTCCAAAATAAAATTGCTGACATGAAAATTGCCAACCATAACAAAATAAGGGTTATCCTACTAAACACTAGGAGCTTAAAGCAAAAACTGCATACCATGGAAGCACTTCTATCACTGGAGGGTGTAGATGTCTGTGCACTCACAGAAACCTGGTTCAGGCCTCATAGACTACCCCAGCCTTACAAGGCTACAGTATCTTCCACACCTTCATACTGCAAAATGAATGTGTGAGAACCAAAGGAGACAGTGTTTCTATCTATATTAGAGATAAATTCACCTCCCGACTAGTTACACTGGACAACTCCATGGAGTTACTCCATGTTCAGATTACTGTGGGTAAGACCCCCATTCAAGTCTTAACTAGTTATAGGTCACCCTCCATGGATCATGATGTGCACAAGGCCTACTTGACAAAACTGGAGTCAATCCAAATATTGCCAAACACTCTGGTCATTGTTGTTTCAATTATCCTAGCATCAACTGTGAAACCTACTCTAGCCCTAACTCGCTAGCGCAAAAGTTCCTTGACTTTCTTAACTTAAATGCCCTAAAACAAAATGCTCAAACCCCAACAAGATTAACAAACATACTAGATCTGGTTCTTACTAACATGACAAACAGATGCACCTGTGCAACTCTTGGACCCTCATTAGTTTTATCTGACCAAGAGTCATTCACCTTTGAACTGGTACTAATACCAGAACTCACAAAGGGCAAAGTCAGACTTAAAAACTTCATCAAAGCAAATTATAACCTCCTAGGGGATGGTATAATGCAAGCCCCACCCCTAGCTGGAAGTGGTAATTACATCAAAGCTTACACTAAAGCCCTGTACAACCACTTGTATAAGTGCATAGAAATGGCTGTTCCAGAGTGAATCTAAGCCAGAGCCTGAAGTAAAAACAAGCTACCCTGGTGGACATCCAGCATCAACAAACTTTACAACAAATGCAAAATGTTGCTGTCTAAGAAAATTAAGGTGAGGCCATAACAATGGAAAAGCACCCTTCTCAGCCTCAACAGGCAAATAAGACAACATATCAAATAATCTAAGGGTAACTTTGAGAAAAAAATTAGCAATTACAGCCAAGGATAATCATAAGGCCTTTTACAGCTGTATATGTAGCTGTAAAAGGTAGAACTCAAACATGTGCCCAACTAGTGACTAACGGTATCAAACCCACTGATCCCTCAGAGATAGCAAACCTGCTAGCAGACTAATTTGGCAAACATTTCACTCCCTTATCCCCTCTAAACGTATCACAAACCTTGGCCCCAACCCCCTCCAAATATCTGAAGGCAAAAAACAGAACTTCTATGGGAGAAGATGGCATCCCAGGCTGTCTTCTAAGCAAACTAAAACATGAACTAGCATCACCATTAAGTACCCTATTCCATCACAGCCTAACCACTGGCTTTGTTCCTGCAGAATGGAGAACAGCAACAGTTATTTCCCATAATGAAGGTGGCTTAGCAACAGACCCAGGGAAATGTAGACCCATAAGTCTGTCCAGCCCCATCTGTAAAGCCATGGAAGGTATCATCATTAACCTCATAAGTAAAGACATAGGTGACCTCCAAACCCTGGATCTGACCCAATTCAGCTTTGTTAAGGGCAGATCCTGGAAGTTAAACCTGATGGATTACTTTGAAAATGTGACTAGGGTCATTGACAAGGGAAAATCTTTACACACAGCATACCTTGACTTGGCAAAGGTCTTTGACACAATCCCACACTCAGCCATTACTGATAAACTTAGCAAACTGAATGCAAACCTTATTGTTGTAAGATGGGTTTCCAACTGGCTCACAAACCAGTCACACACTATCAAAGTGGGTGACTCCGCATTCACCAGCATACCTGTCACCAGTGAGGTGCCACAAGGGTCAGTGCTGGGCCCCTTACTGTTTGGTATATACTTCTTAGAATTTCAGCCCAAAACTAAGGGGCTACAGCTAACCAAGTTTGTGGATGACTGCAAACTGGATGCAATTACTGAATCCCCAAATGATGTCAGTATACTTTAGGAGGGTCTTACACAGACCAGCGACTGGTGTCTTAGTCATGGTTTTAAATTGATTGCAAAGAAATGCATCATCATTATCTTTGGTAAAAACAATGTCCCTTCAATAGTACCCTATGTACCTACAAAGTGGTAAGAGATCCGGGATCACAAGTAGACTGTGACCTTAACTTTGATCACAGTATGTCTACTGTAGTAAGGAAGGCTTTCTGCATTTTACACTTGATTAGCAAAGGTGTTGCCTCTAGATCAAAGGAGGTTATAACCCTCTATACTCGTCACTAATCAGGCCCATAATTGACTATAATGCCCCTTTCGGCATGTACCATACAAAGCACCTGCAGCAATTGCAGAGACCTCAAAGGTTTCTAACTAAGAAGATCAAGGGACTCCAGCACATGCCTTACACAGACTGACAACAGTCCCTGTCACTAAACTCAGTATCGTATAGACTTCTTAGGGGAGACTTATCCCTGGCTTGCAGAGCAATCTCTGACCCAGACCTAATGAATTTTTTGTGCATCCTTAAATCAAATGGGACTAGACCTACCCATTCCAGGGACCCAAATAGGGCCTGTGACATGAACTGAACATGCTGGAAGGACATACTTGTCTCCCAGTGACTGCCATGTCTTTCCAATAGGCTGCCAATTCATGTGAAGCAGAGCACCTCTATGACATGACACTGGTCAAAAGGAACCTGTACGAGTGGATGGGGCAGCATTAGTTCTTACCAGAGATAGTGTCTATAACACTCCTGGACATGGGCAGTCATTAATAAATACAGTTATGGGTATTGACTAGAGTATCTCTGGGATGAAATGGCTAAGCTTGAAATGACCTCCAGGTTAACAGCCTAGTAACCTCCTATGATCTTATAATTATATGATTACCAAAAACATACAGAATGACAGGTTGCAGTATAGATGGCCAATGCTGAAATCAGGGCTACAAAAAATAACTATGCTGGCCGATTTGCAGGCTATGCAAATATCACTGCATATGAAACTAATTTTGAAAATGTGGCAGAAAGTATAATAAATGACAGCTATGCAATAAATGTCAATTGGCAGTTTAGTCCTTTGTGGTAATTAAACAAAAACTGGTGAGTGACAGATATATATATATCTATATATATATATATATATATATATATATATATATATATATATATATATATAAATATATGTGTATTTATGTATATTAGTATGCATTGATTAAAAGAGGCTTAATTTTTTTTAATGGGAGCATAACAGCATGGACAATGGCTCATGATACTACAGAACCGAAGTGACCAAGACAGCATCTATAATAGTAGATCTATTTTGACACAGTACCATTTCCTAGTATTTGGCCTTCTGCTTCCATTTCAAAATGTATTTGTATAGTACAAGAAATATAATGTCTGATTTCAAATGTTCTAAGACTGTCTTTAGTAGAAAAAATGTAGCAGAATGCACCTTACTACAATGTGCGCATCTCTCATATGTAAAACAGCCCGTAGGAATATTTTTAGGTACATTCTGGGCACCATCATCTTTATTCTTATCCAATATATGGATTGTTATCTTATCCAATATATGGGCTAGACTGTTTACTCTCTTGTAACTAAATTTACAGTTGTCAGTTAAGTGAATACTAGGAATAGGACCATTCTTGAAAAATGGTCAGTGTTTGTAATAATAACTTCTGACATGAAATTAATTACTAATACATGTTGTAGTAAATCTCACTGTACTCTCTTTAATGTTATTCTTTCTTTTTTTTATATTGTATAAGTTCAAATTATTCATTTTAGCTACTGCAGTCTTGGTCTTAATAATATCATGGGTCCTATAACCCCTGTGTTTCAAATGCATTACACATTGCAATAAGATGCATTCTAGTACAATTTTTTCCTACTAAAACCAGTCACAGAACATTTTGAAATCAGTCATATTTACTGCTCCACATCAGCTATGATTTATATTGCATTTTACACCTGTAGATCTTTATATGTTGTTAAAAAACTTGCATGTTAAAAGAATGAATCAGGGAATATTTGAGTGATATAGCACAAAATAAATGCAATGCTCTTTTAAACAAGCACATAAAAAACACATGCTATCTTTGCATTCTTGGGTATTGATAGAGTAATCACTTGTAAGATAACTCATAAAATGAATGCACTCTTGTTATTTTTTTTTTACTTACTTGCATATGCATTATAAAAATAGTTTTTTTCTTATGATACATAAATGAAAACATAATTTCCATTGTCTGGTTGTTATGCTCATGTGATTTGAATTTCCTATATATAAAAAGAGCTCAGCTGTGGAAACATTTGTTTAGGTACTGATGAACCTTCAAGCAAAACTGGTCAGTATACATGCTTTTCCTACATTAAATCAATTTTTTTCCTACTATGTGATAGATTTTGTGCTTTATAATAAACACATGTTCACACATACATATAAATATAGACTTATATATGTGTGTGTGTGTGTGTGTGTGTGTGTGTGTGTGTGTGTGTGTGTGTGTGTGCATGGATTTATTGAACTTAATTTAAAATTCAATAAACTAACAATAAAACCATTGACTGCAAAAGTTTAAAAAATTTGACACCATAACTGCATGCTCTGAGGTACAACCTTGGCCCACACAAAGAAAATATATCAACTTTTGCACACGCACATATGTATATATGGTTTCACTTTACAATCCTCCTGAAATACTGAAATATCGAAATTCAGTATCCCGAGACTATAAAGCCGAAAACTATAAAACCCAAAACCCCAAAAGCGCAAAATTCCAATTCACGACTACCCACATAAACACTACACACACAAACAAGCACACACACACGTTCCTCCCTACACTATAAACCAACAAACCACACACAAACACAACAAAACAAACATAACCGCTAACCCTACATATGTGCCCCTCACACCCCCACTACTTATATATACTAACTCTGAGGTTGCAATAAAAACACAAACACACAAAAACCAAAAAAAACCCCACTACACACTCTGCACTCCCCTTGCACAAACACACATCACATACGTACAAATACCACCATTCATAACACTTGCATACTCACAGTCTTACCTATCTACCCCAACCCACACCTCAAAACTCAAAACATACACACACACTAACATCCTTACCCAAAACCCCTAGTAAACATCACTTACCTGAATCTTCAGCTATATCCACACTGCGTATTCGCCATTTCCACACTCGTTACTCGGCACTTTCACACAAGTGCAGTTTTGACACTTTGGTCTCGAGCTACTGAAGTTCGATATTTCAGTAGCTTGAGATTCTGAAGTTTAACAGTACACACACTCACTCACACACAAACACACACACACATGTGTGTGGGTTTTGACTTTTCATTAACTGCCCTTTTCAGTGAATCATACTTCACTGTATAAAACTCATTTCAATTTCATTTAATTGAAATCGCATATCATCGAATGATGTTTGGATGAAAACTGTATCAATGTATAGTTAATCACTGCTGGTGCAGTTTAAAATCTTAGCATTGCAAGGCAGTTTATTCATCATTCATACTTTGCTAATGATCACCATCATGTTGTCTGCCAGACTTGATTCCTTGCGTGTGGTGAAATCCTTTTTCCTTGTGGTTGTACAACCATGGAGTTAATATAATTAGGTAAAAGGGGGGACAGGGTGGCTTGGTTCCCTTCAGAAATGAAGTTTGGAAGGAATACTTTACAAAACAACACTGCTAAACATTTTTATCATGTTGTTGTCATTGTTGACTTTCAGCTTTTCCTGGTTAGGGGTCGCCACAGCGGAACTCCGGTCCACTAATGATTGGCAGTAGATTTTGACAAACGCCGAGGTGCCAGCTCGATGTTCAACCTTCAACGAAGGCACACCCATTTATGCATGTCTTTTGAATGCCCACCCAACCATGGGGAGGTCATGCAGACTCCACACAGAAGGCACTCCCCGGACTCAAGCTGAGAATCGAACAGGAGAACCTCTTGCTGTGAGGCAACAACGCTACAAACATTTTTATCATAATTGGAGTAATTAATTCAAAGATATAATAAAACATGTTTTTCAAGTACAATATGCATAATTTTATTTTTCACCAATCTGTGCATGATATCAATTATTAACCAACTCTGTTTGCATGCTACCAGTCACTATAGCTTATTCCCCCTAAACACAGGAAAACGTGGGACATCATGCAATACAGACATTAAAATAAAGACCCAATAATCTTGACAAAATTATTATTCACAATGTAATGAAGCACAAGGAAATAGACTCTAACCTAAGCTAAAACAAAGCATAATGATAACAAACAATAAAATATTCACATGTAGCCGATTAAATAATGTCATTACTAGCTAATCAGATACCCAAGTAAAAACATCACCTTAAATGACTATTAAGTAACTATAACATATAAAATATAAAGATGAGTTTAAACAGCACTACTGTCATAACCATGAAAATAAAGAAAAAACAAGAACATAAAACTTTATTCTACTCAGGAAGCACTTTTGTTCAGTTTGAATTTCTTCAAACTAAAGTAAATTCACAAACTCAGCACTTATAAAATCTCATGAGGTCACATTATCTTATTCCAATCGATGCCTCAACTTCTTTCTTTCTTTAAAGGTAGACTTAAAAATTTTTTGGCATTAATACCTGGGAAGCAGCATGCATCCAGCCTCACTTGCCACAAATATTCTTTCCAATCTAATTCATCTTCCGAATCATATCTCTTGTCTTAATTGAAAACAATATCAATAATAGAAAAACATTTCTTTGAGCCTCCACAGAATTTGACATGCCTTGACAAAAGCATTTTTGTTACCAAAAATCTCTACAGCATACATCTTATGATGTAACTCTCTAGTCGTCCTGCCCACATAGAATGCTTGGCACAAGGAACAGCATGCTATATATACCACAGACCATGATTTACATCTAAAATCATCCAGGAATTTTGATCTTATAATTATGTATACTTATTTTATATGGGCAATACACCCTCAGTAATTACAATCAAAAATGTTTCAAGAATAGAAAGAGCTCACATATCTTTGTCACATTTATCATCTAAAAGAGGACCCCAAATTGATCTATTGATATCCAATCCATTTCCAACACAAAGATCTTATTTTGGGGACAACTTGGTCTAATCCTCCACCCAAAGATGAAAGAAATGTAATAAGATTTTACAATGACTATTGCACTAAAGTGATTGAAAAATTAAATGTTGCCTGAAGTTAATTAAGGAACTAAGATAGAACGGAATAGAGGTCAATCTTTTGTTTCCAGTGAGCATAAAATTACTTTTTGATTGAAAGATTAAATACTTTTAACTGTATGATGCCACTTCTTTTTTTCAGAACAATAACATCCCAGAATCTTCTGATATGATGGAATAGACAGTTAGAGAAGATCTGCTACTAAACAGTTACTTCAAAAAACATAAAGAGAATTAGTTCTTTCTTTAATTTAAAAGAAGTGCTAACAGAATTATAGTCGTATTGCTTAAAGGGTAACCAAATGCATACATGTTTCATTTTTATATACTGTTTGACATTCTTTTTAATATCATGAAGGTAAGTGGCTGTTAATTTTAACATGTTATATCAATGAGATAATTCAGTTTCCTATCACATTTCATATGTTAAAGTGAACGTAATGATTATCAGTATAAAATATATTTGCTAGAATTAAAAATACATTCATTCAATTAATGAATGATTTACTGTTACTGCGACTATCTTGTTAAAATGAATTGAATCTCATATTAAATGATTTCCATGATGATGATTTATAGTATCACTTTAAGAAATTAATGTAATTGATATTCATGAACACAGATTTTAATATGTAAATATCTTGGAACCTTTAAAATTTTTGTTTTTCATTAATGCAATTGACATTTGGTTTAGAAATCGAGCTACTTGTTGTGTAAGAGATGTTTTGACTAAAGTCTCCATTCTAGCAGCTTGAGCATTAAATAAATTCTTTATAGTATATATATGTGCTTTTCAGTGCAGTATGTGTAAAGGGTGGTCACGATGGTGCAGCAGTTAGCGTTGCCACCTCACAGCAAGAGGTTCTCCAATTCGATTCTCGGCTGGGGTGCCTTCTGTGTAGAGTCTGCATGTCCTCCCTGTGGTTGCGTGGGTTTCCTCTGGGTGCTCCGGTTTCCTCCCAAAGACATGCAGTAGGTGGATTGGACACTCTAAATTGGTCCTAGGTGTGAGTGTGTGCTTGTGTGTGCCTTCTGTGGAAGGTTGGGTGCCTGGCTGGCAACTCAACACCGTAAAACTCTACTGCCAATCATGAGCTGACAGATGATCCACTGTGGCGACCCCTAACCGGGAAAAGCTGAAAGAAGAAGAAGTGCAGTATGTGTAAAACTGAGGCAGATGATTGTTGCACTGGCAAATGGATTAATAGTTTAGAAAAGGCCTGACACTTTCTTCGTCATTATGCATACCACTTATATAAAAACAGGTGTTGTGGGGATGGAGTTTGGAATTACACGTATATTTGTAAATGAAGTAGAAGCAGAGTAATGGAGACTGAGGCACCATTTTTACAGTTTGTCATTATGCATCATATGGTATGGCTAATATGTGAGGTTTTAGGATATATTACAAATCTGCATTCTACAAAAGTATAGATTATTGCATACTGTATGTTAATCGGACATTACTAACAACAATTAAACAATGAGCACTGGATAAATAACAGAATGCAACAAAATGAAAATGTGAACATTTAAACTATGTGTAAATAGCATATCACATGATCTTATTCAGGATATAAGTTTGGTAAGATCTTAATGCCAACAGTATACTACATAAAATTAAATCAAGACTGAACAAAACTTTGGAACAATCTAAGCAACATAAGCTGGCAGCAACAGCCATTCACAGTCTTCCTATAACCAGACTAGGAAAAGCAAGAGCAGACACTGTTTCTTCACTGGTGAGTCTTTTTATGGGTTATTTAACTATTACATATATAGGCATTTAATGGTGGGGCTGCGGTAGTGTTGTCACCTCACAGTAAGACGTTGTCCCGTTCAATTCTCAGCTAGAGCGTCTTCTGTGTGGAGACATGCATGAATGGGCGTACCTTTGTTGAAGACTGTGCGTCAAAGCTGGCAACTCGGCACGTAAAAATCTACTGCCAATCATTAGTGCACCGGAGTTCCACTGTGGCGACCCCTAACCGGGAAAAGCCAAAAGGCACAACATTAGACATAAAATACAGTTAAAATAGTAATGTACTTTGTAGTTACTAGTCATTTTGGCTCGCTGATTACAGATCGCATAACTTGGATATATAAAGTTGCATAGCTCTCAACAATTGCCTGATCTTTGAAATATATTATTGGTGATGTGCTCACAATCAAGTAGAGGTAACATATTAAAATAAGATAATATACATTTATATATAATTACTATATTATGCTATTCGCTTACTGATAAACTAATTGCATTTTATTTAATCAAATTATAGCATTACTTAGTTGCTTATATAAATAGATTCTTTCTAGTTTGTATACAGTATATAAGACTTAATTTGATAAGTTTTTTATTAATAGACGTATATGTGTTAGGTTTTGTGTAAATTTCAAAGCTCTAAATTTAAAATTACTGGACTGTCATTTATAATCTAAAGTTACTGTGATTATATACTGTATGGGTGAGACAAAAATAGCAATTACATGAATATTAGTAAATAACATTACATGCTCATTTTACTTTGGGATTTTAAGGAAGGGATGGTTTCTCATTCTCATTTACGTTATTATATAATTTATGTAGTTCATAGTTTTTTAGGTATTTGGGGTTAAAATATGTATATCAGCAATTTAAATACAAACTCAGTTGAAATGTAACTCATTTTATAAAACATAAAACATCATTAAACACAGATTTTTTATTTTTTAGCGGCATTTTGATTATATTGTGTTTATGACTGGGGTTCATGCAAATATAAGTCTGACACACACACACACACACACACACACACACACATACACACACACACACACACGCACACGCACACATACAGACATATATATGTCAGTGCAGTGATATAGCTGACGTGAGGCCTACCCTTTATAAAAGTAGCTTATTCTTTACTTCTAAGGTTCTCATATCAACTTATTTATAGCTAAGTGTTTGAATATATTGTGATATTTACTATTCATATTAAATATTAATACTGTTATGCTGCAATATCAAATTTCAAGATAGATATTTGGGGTTAACCTATGGGCAAATGGAGATTGAATTCTAGAGCATCATTTCCACAAATTGAACCTGCCAATATTCAGAGCAGCTCCACAGGTAGCCACTATCAGCAAGTTGTGGCAGCAGTCATGCCCTTTTTAGGGGTAATTTCAACTTCTTCAAGTTGGTATGACTGTAGAGTTGGTATATATAAGTTCAAGGATATGGAGGGATTACTTACCACATCAGGGTATGTGTGTGGTCTTCCCTTGCAAAAAAAAAAAAAAAAAAAAACAAAAACAAAAAAAACTTTAAAAAGCTCTTTGTTGGTCTTTTTGTTGGGGGGGGGGGGCTAAATTTCAGGAAATCTGATTGCCAGTGGGTTGAACTTTGTCTACTTACAATGGAAGCAATATTTGGTTATATCCTTCTTTTTATGCTTTAGGGGAAGGATTTTAATTACTTATATTTAGTCTTCCACTGAGATTTGCACCAAGTCTGTAGGGACCTTTGCTGTTCTGATGGAACAGAGTGGTAAAGCCCTGAGTATGACTCAGGCAAGCGAGATTCAATTAGTGTCTCAAGAAACTGACAGAGTGGTAGGGAGAGATGGGTGTGCCCATCATGAAGGGACTATGGTCCTTGGCCATCTCTAGATGATGATACCTGGTGGAGGCCAGATACTTAACCAGAAGGAGAAGGGTCAGAAGAGACAGCAAGACAGTGAGGCTTAGCTGAGCTGTTGTGGAGATAGGCATTATGCAGCAGATCCTCACATTGCAATCCCTTCAGGGGCCATACCATGCTGCCACAAGGGGAGGGGAGAAATAAGGGTAGGCCAATATGTGCTCCCAGACATAAGCTAAAACATGGCAAACCCCATAGCCTGTGATCAGCAGATTACCAGAATTAGTTGGGGGGTATGGAGGTGCTGGTAGACTCGATGTGGACAGGGCGCAGGGCCAGTAATAATGAAGGAAGGGTAAGGAAAAAAGCAAACAATGTTTGTATGGACCTTATTAAGAATGTTAGCATTTCTTAAATGCATCCTGATTAGTGACAATCTATGAATTGATGAATTTATAAGAGGGAGAGTCTCTTGAGTTTATCATTTCAGACTAGGAACATCAGTACACATCGAGGGTAGGAGTGTTATTATGTTAATCAATCTTAATTTATTGAGAAGTAGTAATACTTTGTTTATAGTTTTGTCTACTTTTTGTGCAAAATTTGAAATGCATTTACAAACTTTGTTTCTTCTTCTTTTTTTGGCTTTTCCCGGTTAGGGGTCACCACGGTGGATCACTTGTCCACTCATGATTGCCAGTGGAGTTTTATGGTGTTGAGTTGCCAGCCCAGTGCCCAACCTTCCACAGAAGGCACACACACTCATGCACTTATGCCTAGGCCAATTTAGAGTGTTCATCCACCTACAGCATGTCTCTGGTATGTGGGAGGAAACTGGAGCACCTGGAGGAAACCCACGTGACCACAGGGAGGACATGCAGACTCTGCACAGAGGGCACCCCAGCTGAGGATTGAACTGGAGAACCTCTTGCTGTGAGGTGGCAAAACTAACCACTGCACAACCGCGGCCACCCACCCACCACGGCCGCCTACACAAACTTTATGTTTACATGTTCAAATTAATGTGATTTACAGTGTTTAAGCAGAATTCTACATTATAATTAAACTGATGACTCAAATGGGGAAAAACATGAAGAAAAATGATCACTTCAAAACTTTTTCTATAAATATTAATGACATAAACAGTGTCAACAAAAAAAACTTTGTACTTTTGTGTTTAAACAAAGCTGATATTGTTTTTCTTTAAGAAATTGATTTGATAGAACAATACTTATATAAGTCAAAGTATAGAAATTATGACATAAACATTTCTTCTATGTTTATTGAGAAGAGAATATATAGATTTATTATATTATATAGAATGCCATATATCTTGTCTAGAATTATTTCTGAATATACCGATACCCATGTTTTCAGTTGTAATATTGGTATACCAAAGGAAATCATATCATCACAAGTATGCCCTGGCTTGCATGAGCTTGAGCTAAAATGGCAAGAGGTCATTTAGACAAAGGAGATTTCAATTGTATTTGAACAAGGAAGATAAGAGTGCTAAGCAAGAACCCATAATTTCAGCAGCTGTTAAAACATTAAAAAATGTGCAAAGTAATGTGATCTTATGGATTTAATACATTATTATCAAACTAGTTCTTAATTTTTTAAAAACTACTCATGCTTTTGAGACTCAAATGAGAATAAATAGATTACACATTTCTAATGTTTTAAAAGATACAGTTGATAAATTGAAAATGATCCCTTGCCTCTTCTCTGAGCATGATGCTCCATATTTTGACACAGCAATGAATATGAGAAAGCAAGATGCTTTTGAAATTGTTTTATCAAAGAATTGGAGGAATATGTGAGTTTTAATAATAATGAAGTTGTAAGTGACATTGTCATGGGCCTCTTTAAAAATCTTTTCATTTGGCAAGATTAAAATGTGGTGCAGTAAATATGTAAATATAAATAATGAAATATGCAATTTTTATTTAATACAAGAGAAATTGCACCAGGCAAAATTTAAAGTTCGGAATGGAGTTAAATAGCATTAGCTTAGCTTCATCCTTAACCAAGGAGCATCAGTAGATTTGTTTTTTAGGCATAAGACTGAAATGACTTTACAGAACTATGCTACAATCTTATGACTCCTAACAGAATTGCCAATAGTGATAAACTAATGTAGAATGCCAATTAAATAAGAACATTTTACTTCCAAACTCAAAACAGATATCTGATAATTTAAAGATGACATACATGAGACATCTGTGGAATAACGTTTGTAGGAAAATATAAAACCCAAATTAACTTCTTGTATAAGAAGTAGCTTATTGAATCCTATTTCAAATATAAACATCAATACAAGTAAAGTACTTGGTCTAGATAGCATTATACTAGAGGCAAAATAAACCTTTTCCTTAGGATATACTTCTGTTATGAAAAATATATATTTTTTATTTATAAAAACTGCAAATCAAAGTCCGCTGTCACAGGGATTTTCCTAAAGCATGGCCATTTTTAAGCAAGGGAAAGATTGTGAAATGTGTTCTTTTCACAGACTTGCATCCTTACTATAGTATGTAGATATACAATTTTATATCTAGCTTTACTAAAATAATGAATGATATCCTTGATAAAAGTATTCATAAAGGTCAAACAGTATTTATAATGAACATGTAAAGAGAGGATAATATCAGAAGAGTGATCTTTACTGTAACAAATAATTTCCTTAGAGCAACTGAAAGGATACGAAAACTGTCTAGATTACAGACAGCTTCACTGCACTTAGCCTGGTCGGAGCAATGGACATAGCCAACTCTTTTGATTGATTCAAATAACAATTCAAATAGATTTATAGATGTTTCAGGTAATTCTTTGGATATACGAAAGGGCACAGCTCAGAATGGAAATAATACTACTGCTGATAGTAATGTTTTTTTAACCACTGCACAGTTTGAACTGCAACTTCCTATACAGGTCAAGGAGGTTTCCAGTGGGAGAAGAAAGAGGTGAAAGAGATTTGGAAAAGAAATTACCAAACTAATCACATCGACGCAGATGGGACCACAAGATTTATTCAGGGTAGGACCAGTAACCAGGGACAAGAGACTGAGGACTTGATTAATGTTAGCACTAATGTTTTCAATTTGTTGAAACATGTTTTTGATGCATTTGAACTAAAACTGCTAGCTAAAGGACTCTCTTTTATTCCTTCATATGAAGGAGATTTCCATGAAATTCTGAAAGAATTAAGACTGTTTGCTAGGAATATAGACCTTAAATTATTGCAGAATGACTTAAGTTACAATACTAATTGTTTAAAAAGGTCAAGTACTTTTGTATCTTTAAGCACTGCCACTGTTAAAGCATTCAACAATATGTGTGAGCAGGAACTGTATGAGTTATTTTTTAAAGATAATAATATTTCTAAATATTATAATCAAGATACCAAGGAATGTGAAGCTTTGTATAGTTTATGTCAAAACACCAATATAGTTATTAAACAAGCAGACAAATGTGGAAAAATGTAGTCATGGATGTAGATCAATATAATAATTGGATGTATGAATTTCTAGCATATGCTAATACTTTTGTAAAAGTTGGTAAGACCTTTGTAAGTACTGTTATCCCAGTCCCCTTCAATAAACACACATCACACAGAATGACATTTGATGACATTTTGTTAAACTTCCATAAATATAACTTTATTAACCAAAATAATTTGTCAATCACAGCATGAACATCCATATAACTGATATTACTCACAGCATAAACATCCATATAACTGTTAACTAGGGCAGTGTGACCTTGCTCACCCTGCCACAATAAGCAGCATCCTTATCTCCGCTCACTTATTTTACTTATCAAGCAGCGTCCAACTGCTCACTTTCCTTTCCCAACTCATTGATATGAACAACCAACACCACAGGGGTGGAACAGAAGAGGGAAAGCCTGCCCCTCTTCTCTGCCCAACAGCCTGACCAGGCTGTTTCCCCCTCCCTGTTACCAAAACTTCTAACAACCTAACTGCACATGAAAAAGGGTTATGCCAAACATCATTCAATGTACTCCATCCTCTCTAAACCACATTGGATCCCTGTCATCAACCTCCCAAAGCCCTATCATATAAATACCCAAAGCAGCCAATTGCCTATATGGCTGACATTAAACCGATGTGCGGACAGTGAATCATGAAGTGCAGTGGATTAGCAAGGAGGAAGTAAGGATAGCTATGAAGAGGATGAAGAATGGAAAGGCTGTTTTTCCAGATGACATACCAGTGGAAGCATGGAAGTGTTTAGGTGAAATGGCAGTGGAGTTTTTAACTAGATTATTTAATGAAATCTTGGAAAGTGAGAGGATGCCTGAGGAATGGAGAAAAAGTGTTTTGGTACCAATTTTTAAGAATAAGGGTGATGTGCAGAGCTGTAGTAACTACAGAGGGATTAAATTGATCAGTTACAGCATGAAGTTATGGAAATGAGTAGTGGAAGCTAGGTTAAGAAGGGAGGTGATGATTAGTGATCAGCATTATGGTTTCATGCCAGGAAAGAGCACTACAGATGCAATGTTTGCTCTGAGAGTGTTGATGGAGAAGTACAGAGAAGGTCAGAAGGAGTTGCGTTGTGTCTTTGTGGACTTAGAGAAAGTATAAAACAGGGTGGCTAGAGAGTAGTTATCGTATTGTATGAGGAAGTCAGGAGTGTCAGAGAAGTATGTAAGAGTGCTACAGGATATGTACGAGGGTAGTGTGACAACGGTGAGGTCTGCGGTGGGAGTGACAGATGCGTTTAAGGTGGAGGAGGGATTACATCAAGGATCAGCTCTGAGCCCTTTATTATTTGCAATGGTGATGGACAGGTTGACAGACAAGATCAGACAGGAGTTCCTTGTGGACTATGATGTTTGCAGACTACATTGTGATCTATAGTGAGAGTAGAGAACAGGTGGAGGAGACCCTGGAGAGGTGGAGATATGCTCTAGAGAGAAGAGGAATGAAGGTCAGCAGGACTAAGGCAGAATATATGTGTGTGAATGAGAGAGAGGATGGAGGAATGGTGAGGATGCAGGGAGTAGAGGTGGCAAAGGTGGATGAGTTTACTTGGTATAACAGTTCAGAGTAATGGTGAGTGTGAAAGAGAGGTGAAGAAGAGAGTACAGGCAGGATGGAGTGGGTGGAGAAGAGTGTCAGGAGTGATTTGTGACAGACGAGTACCACTAAGAGTGAAAGGGAAGGTCTACAAGAGGGTAGTGAGACCAACTATGCTATATGGGTTGGAGACAGTGGCATTGACAAAAAGGCAGGAGTCAGAGCTGGACATGGCAGAGTTAAAGATGTTAAGATTTGCACTGGGTGTGACAAGGGTGGACAGGATTAGGAATAAGTATATTAGAGGGTCAGCCCAGGTTGGCAGGTTTGGAGACAAAGCCGGAGAGGCAAGATTACATTGGTTTGGACATGTGCTGAGGAGGGATGCAGAGTATATTGGGAAAAAGATGCTAAGGATGAAGCTGCCAGGTAACAGGAAAAGAGGAAGGCCTAAGATAAGGTTTATGGATGTGGTGAGAGAGGACATGCAGGTGGTAGGTGTGAGAGAGCAAGATGCATAGGACAGGAAGAAATAGAAACAGATAATCCGCTGTGGCAACACCTAATGGGAGCAGCCGAAAGAAGAAGATCCCTCTCCAGTGCTAAAGTAATAACCATAACCTTGTATAACCTCTGTATATTAAACAAACTCACACTTATCCTAACTATCGATAGTAGCTTTTTAATGATTCCCAGGTCATTACCTGTGAAATGTACCACCAGAACACTTATAGCAAAATCAGCTGAAACCACACAAGGTCAATTGCATACCATCATGCCTAACTGCAGCCCTATTTTACCTCCCAATGTATATAATAATAATAATGATCAAAATGAGATTTCCTTTCTAAAAAATCAGTTTAATAACAATCCTGCCATCATACCAACTATCCATTATAAGCAAGAAAACATTTAATGACCATCATAGCATTTTCTAACCAACAAGCCACCCTATGAATTACTTCAATAAATCCATAAAGCAAATGACACGTGAACTGTAGCCCAATGAACCTCCATTTACCAACCAACCCTTGCAACAACACCTATTTTGTCAATAGCCAATGTCTGCCAATCTTCACACTATCAAACCTATCCCAACCCTTCAAACATGAACCACTGATCAAGATTTCATAAGTTCACATAGCCTTGTCACCCATGCAACTATACTACTCACAGCTAAATCCTCTGTGATCAATTGAACTGCCTTACCTTGTTCCCAAGCCTGACAAATAACTAAATCTTTCCCACCAAACTCCTTCCCAGAGGCAGCGGCAACACAAATTTAACCAATCTGGCAATGCTTTATCATATGCCTTCCTTATAACAGGTGCCCCAAACTCCTGCAGCAAGCCTTTAATCCTTCTAATGCAACCTGACACACCTAATCTAGCAGCATGAACAACGCAACGCATACCACTGCCATATTATAAGGATGAAAATGAACCCTAATCCCCAACAACTCCTGCTAAACCTACTATGCCAGATTAAATTGAAATGCCAAATATTCAACATCCCTCCAATCATCCTTCCTGCCATCCAACAAGCCACAAACCAACTCCCCAAATTATACCCCCAACCCAACAGCTCCTGCTACATTTCTAAACGAATGCAAATCCCCATGAACAACCCTATCCATTTGCCAAAAGGCCATCCCACCAAAATGCTCCAAAAAGACACCACAATGGTAAAACAATGCACCAGCTTATTAACCCTCACCCAAAATGACCCGAGTAAACTGGCCAACATGCAACTCAGGAGCCCAAAAAGATGAACAGCATCTTCAAACCACTGCTTATCCTTGGCTTTCCCCTCAAAGCTTTTCTTTCCATGTGTTACCCTTGCATCTGGTAAAGAAATAAAACATGGCCTACATCTGCTAGGAATCCCAAAACAATGCCTTGCTTAAGAGTTCAAACTTCTGCATAGCCAATGAAGCACCCAGTTTCTTACATATCCCCCAAAACACCAGCATACCTGCAATGCTCCATCAAACCATACCTACTCATAAAAGTCATACATATACTGAACCACCTCCTATCAGCCCAAAGTGTAAGTCAAATGGTACACATGTTACTCGCTCTAAATACCTTAACCTTGTATGTGACATTAGTAGAATCTGCTTGAGGGACTGATTTGTCTCCTAGAGGATACCACGCCTTTGGAACAAACGTCCACTTCATGTCAAACAGAACACCTCACTGGCCTTCTTCAAACACAGTTTGAGCAAAAGGATGGGTAACCATAAATTTACCTCAGGGGTTCCACCCGTGTCCTTCTTGGGCAAGGTCAATAGGTGCTGCATGTGGAAATAATGATTGAACTTGGCTAGAGTTTTAAGGGCCCAAGGCCCATTAGCCTAGTAACTTCTCATGATCCTGTGATTGTTGTGACTCCACCCACCTGTGGGGGACCCCAGACTCTCAATAAACAATCCCCAACCCTGCTTTACCCTGCCCCCAGCATACCTCCTCCTCACTTCCCTCACACTACCACAAATTGCGCCAGCTCTGATGTGCTTTAATGAGCAGCTAATAAAGTAAGATTACCTGTGACCTCATTGTGCACCACTCCAGCAACTGGAATATCCACCTTAACCGAATCCATTACCTTTCAACTACACTTCCTTCAGGTCACTGATTGTTGCCCACTTTGCACTCCCCCATCTGTGACCTCATTGAGCACCACTTCGGCAGCTGGAACATCCACTGCAAAAGCCTTCATCACCTTTCAAGTCCACTTCCTTCAGGTCACCGACTGATGCCCATTCAGCACTTCCCCACCTACTAAAGAATAGAAAACTGTAAATTCTCAGCACACACATATAACCAAAACTCCTTAATGACAACATTAAGGAATGCCAGTGACCTACCCTCTTCATCAACTGCACAGCCACTACACTAGCTCGCAGCCTGCATCCCTAAAGAGTGCAACCTTGCCAGCTTCTCCCCTGTGCTGCTTTGTCCTGCAAGCATCTCTAAAGCAACATGTATACAGCAGTGACAGTTAAGATACCTAAAAAAAATGAGTGAAATACCTGCATAAGATACCCATACCTCTCAGGTGTACCACATCTTGAGGAATGTTCCTCATTTAGGGTTACAACAGTTCATGTTCCCCAAAGTACAACCATGTTAATAATTTAAATAATGTCAATGGCAAATAGAACTGAATATTATTTCATTAAAAGGTCTATTCTATAAATAAACTAATCACCTGTTAACTGTTCTATGACCCTCATCAACCGACAAGCTGCCACATCACACCTCTCAGCCTCACAAACAAGAAACCTGACAAAGCCATAAACAGTGAGACAAAGGCTCAAACTCATATTGCTCCCACAAACCCAGTGATTTAATAGAATAACGGGTTTTGCAGTTGCATGAAACATTCAAAGGCCACTAAGTCTGAAACTTTCATGTCTCAGTAATTTCTAACTTCAGTCTTCACTGATTGCCACCAACTCACCAGAAAACCCAATCTCATGAAAAAGAGAGCAAAACGCATGGCAAACTCCAGATCCTCTGTGAAATTCTGTACAGTGGAGAGGTATGGGTCCACAGCCACCACAATAATCAACACTTGCGGCCACTTCTCAGGTCCAAAACAGTCCCCGAAACTGCCGCCCCAGCAAACAACAATGAGGACTGAAACCACAACTCTACAGGAATGATTTCCTCTGACCTGCCACCAATCTGCCAGAAAACCACTAATAAAAGAAACAGATGCTGAGCACTTCCTCCACCCTGTGGAGAATCCACATAAAACCTACTGCAAGAGAACACAACTATTATATGTGGATGCCCCAAAGCTTGCAAAACATCCTAATTGCTCAGCAACAAACCAGTCAATCTCTTTGTGAAAAATCTAGCAAAGCATCATGTAATGGGGGACCACCAGCCTAAACTATGGAATATCTCTCCTTCTGCTAGCAAGAACAGAAATCTAGCAAAGCCCAATATAATGAGGGGAACCTCTTAACTCTCACAGACCCCAAACACTAACAAATTGCCAGATTAACAGAATTTGTGTCAGCATGCTAATTCCGAATCCAATTCATGTCATTCTTTAGTGATTTCTTTAGAAACTGCATCAAATAACAGAAACTGGACTCTTCACATAAACCTGTCCACTCAAGTTCAACAAATTCAATCTTGTAATTTAATCTTACTAAAATTAATACTGTTAAGTATGTCTTTTGTCTGATTGCCCACAAAATCTAACAGCACAGTTTTGTAGTACATTCTCCTCTTTCCCTCTCTTTCTCTATATTTATTTTTCCTACACTAAAGGCAAGCCTAACCCCCAAAAACCATAGCCACATCCATGCCAACCTCCACCGATCCACATACCCTTCCCACAGACTATCTATCTATTTAAAAAATATATTTAATACCCATTACTGCCTACATCCTCCATGCCGACTTCACTTATTCAAAGCCTACTTGTCCAATAGGTTACCTACATCTGGGATGTAAATATGCAAATAGTAAGTTCACACCAAGCTGTGATTCCTTACTGAATTACACTTGCATAAAACCCATTAAGCCCCTTCTTAACCTTACCTCATTTCCTCCCAATCATCCTACATTCCCATATAACCCTTTCACCCCTCCCCCAGTAGCCTTCTTCCCCTACCCTCTTAATTCCCACTACTATTTCTATCTAACCACCACCTGAGCATGTCTCTGGATAAATTAGTTTGTTACCAAACCTCATTTGTTAATAAGGTTAAAACCTTTCTACAGGATCTGCTTATGGAAGGTCTGATTACACCTGACATGTACAATTATTTTTATTCTGCTAACCCAGTCATTCCCATAATTTATGGGCTTCTCAAAATTCATACGAATTTATTGTCCCCACCAATAAGATCTATTGTTTCAGGGAATAAATGAATTACAACTGCCCTTAAAAAATGTTTAGACAAACAGCTTGCTCCTTTGTTGAAACTTAGTAGAAGCTATATTACAGACACAAGTGACTTTTTACGTAGTCTAAAATAATAGTCTACTACTAATGAATGCAATAAGACTTTATTAGAAGCTACTGTTATAAAATTGTTATTCATGGTAATCCCTAATGATTATGGTTTGGAATCTATTAGAGAATTTTCATATGCTCATAGTAATTTCTCTAAATCAAGCTGAAACGGTTTGTTCTATGTTGGATAAAGTATTAAATAACAATGCATTTATTTTTGATAAATGTTTTTCCCATCAATGATTGGGTATTGCCATGGGAACCCCAGTGGGCAATATCTATGCCTACCCATCAATTAACTAACTGTCCCTCTGTGGAGCAGAGCCAATTGCAGGATCCCTGGGGTGTAGCCACTGTTCACCACCCACTCTGCAAGGATTCCCCGGAGTGTTAGTGAGGGGTTTTGTATAATGTAATCAGGGATGTAGTTCCACATAATGGGGAGTATCCCTGACAGGAATATTCACAGATGTGTGCATGTTACATAGTATACCTTAAACACAGCTTGCATATATAGGTAGTTTACCACAGAATAATAAACATGTGGAACACACAACCGCTGAAATGTGCGTTAATCACCCTTGCACTACCAGTGCCTGCTGTGAGAGGTAAGATATCACTGCTAGGATTAGAACACGCAACCATGTACACATTCATCACAATAACATACCACTAAGCTACCTGAGATGTACCAATGCCAGTCGTGTATACTGACAGGATAAAACACAAAAGGTAGGAATGTGCTGAAATAGGACAAACTGGCATGTACCCAATGAAAGGTGTATGTTTTATATATATATATATATATATATATATATATATATATATATATATATATATATATATATATATATATATATATATATATATATATATATATATATATATATATATACATACACATCATCATATATATATATATATATATATATATAGAGAGAGAGAGAGAGGGGGAGAGAGAGACATATGTCGATATATGAGGATATACATATATATATATATATATATATATATATATATATATATATATATATATATATATATGTAGATATATAGATAGGTTAACAACATCTACATAACCATGGAGGTACATATAAATGGGATACCTACCACATGCCAACTGCTTTACATACCGATGCGCGTAATCCTGAGGCTTAAGGTCTGAAAGAACACAGTACCGAAACACCAGATGTGCGAGGTGTAAACTCACGATGTTAATGGACAGTTAGTCAGTGCTTCTGGTGTTGCGGTTCAGGTAGGTTACTGTGTGTAAGTGTGTTTCTTAGGGCTGTAATGTGTGTAAGTGTGTGTTCTGTGTGTGGTGTGTGTTCCTGGGGGACTGTAATTTGTGGGTGTGGGTTAGCTTTCTGCGTATGTTTGCGACCTAGGAGGTAGAATATTAAAGTGGGGGTGTGTGGGGGGGGCAGACACCTACATCGGGGGTGTAGGGGGGCTTGGCCACCTGCTCAAACGTATTGAAGGATGGTTTGTTTGGATGTGTTGGGTAGCAGTGTGTCTGTGTGTGTGTTCCATGTCACTTTTGCGAGTTACTGTCAATGTCGGTAATGTGGGGTATGGGAGTCTGGTCCCGGTACTGTGTGCGTCGGAACTCTGTGGTTTCGGGATTCTGTAGATCTCCCGTATACAGCGGTTGAAGTGTTCATATATGTGTATAACATGGGCCTTAGCAATCATACATTCCGCCACTACCAACCTTTATGAACAAAGGATATGGAGAGTATATGTCTATACACTATTACAAATATGTGCTATGGACATGAGACAATGACAGTGTTGCCACCTGTCCCACTTTGCAACGGACACTCCCTCTTTGGGCAGTTGTGTCCTGACCAAATATATTAAACGTGGCAAATGTCCTGGGAGTGTAGGACATAATTATGTCCCATATGTACTGTAATAGTTGCATACAATAGCTATTTCTGTATCTAAAATACCTACATGTTACAGGAAATAGGATAAGCAACTAAACTGCTACAAGAATAAGCTTATATTTAGGCAAGAAAGGAAAGTTCTATCCCTTGTACTGACCGTGGGTTTGTGTCGGCCTGTAAAATCAGATGTGTGTCCCGAAAAGGTCCCATTATGGCCATATGAAAAAGTGGCAACCCTAGCCAAAGAGGGTCAGTCACCAACATAACTATGATGACTGCAAATACCTATGACAGAACTACACAGCTATCATGTAGCAACATGTTATTACATTCAGATGTATTACCGAAGGGATTCAAGGACTAACATCACCTGCATGCTATACAGGAACCACATAACAGTGCCTTAATGAATCAGCCTGCAATTACCATTATATTAGTCCACAAAAGGATAGATGTTCAAACAGGGAAGGAACCCTCACGCACATAGTGATTGTGTATAAAAGCAGTTCCTACACACCTGCATCTGCTATGCACACCCACCAACATCACCCCCACACCCAAATATATTACAATACAAACTGTAACAGCATCACAAATCAAATCTGCAGAAGCCAAATCTGTAGAAGCCTTAACATACCTTGTCAGAGACACACTAACGTGGCCCTATGTGAAATAGCTGCTGTTATACAATGGAACAGCTGCTGATGTAACAGGGTTTGTTTGCACTAATCCCGTTTCAGAGAGTTGTGCGTACACTGGGATGTGTTAGCAATTAGTGAGTAACAGCGCAGTATGCTACACCTGTACACCAAATCAAGGATGTCTTGTGAGCACACTGCACACCACATAACAGTTCACGCATAGCCATATGGTCTTGAGCTGGCCAAACATCCTTGCCAGACTTAAACATCTGCAGAAGTATCAGGTACAAACAAACCCTGCATAAGTAGCACTGTTCTGAAATATAACAGCTGTACTCAAATGTAGGACTAAATCATCTAGCCATTACACACAGTCCATGGGAGTCATGACGCTAATATATCTCAGTGTGTCTCCATATAGATGTTGAAATATATCGCAAACAACACATCTAGGCCGTCTCCCTCGAAAGTAAGGCAAACGGACAACGCCCAGAAGTTATACACCATTGTTGCCATGGTATCAACTAATGGAGTAGCTGCACAGCTGATGTGCATCTAATTTACTTTGGAACAACAATTGGTGGACAGGATACCACATGTTACCGATATGTAACTAGAAAAGGATGTGTTATCACACATTCAAACCATCTGTATATACCAGCGGAATGTTACAAAGAACATTGAAACACAAACTAAAAAGGATTAAATCAACAGTTAACGACACCTCGGGTTACTAATAAGGTATGTAGAACAGTCATTATGTCTGTGTATGTAGTACCTTTCTGTAGTATTTAAAGTGCACGCAATCCATATAGTGGGAACAGTTATCTTGTAGTGATGTATTGCTGAGCATAGTAACACTTGTAGTATTTGTGTGTACTGCTGTAGGTCACAAGGCAAACACTACATACACCACAAGAGATGCTATATAAGGGCTTTGAACAGAAATACTTCTCACCAGCCGATGTCAATGGCAGGGCTGGTCCAACAAGTATGTGCTATAACAGGGGATAGTATATGTTGATATATTGTAACTGTAGCCATATGTATGGGTGTATTACAGAGAATAACATGTGGAAAGTTGGGCCACTGTGCAATTATGATTTGCATTGTGGGATATTGTGCCAATAACTGTGTAATGTACAGTATTGTAGGCAGATATGTATTACAAGCTACATAGCATTACTGTAATGTTAGGCACACATTAGTTATGTCAATTGGCATTTACAATACACAGTAACAGGATACATATGTCTTTTAGTCAGCTGACAGTTTATCAGCATGATAGCAAAGTAAAATGGAAGAGCTATTTAACTATCCATGCACATAAGACATGTAATATGTGCAAAGGTAGGTACTAGGCTGTCTTACCAAGGGTATTTGTAAGCCTAGCTAGAGTGTGTTGGTTTTCGCCACCCCCATAGGTTGGTTCCCTGTGCCTCTGAATGGCAGAGCCATTAGTTCCCTGTGCCTCTGTCCAGCAGAGCCACTGCAGTGATCCCTGGGGTACATGTCTGTCTCCAATCCACACATCAAGGTTTCCCTGGAAGAGTGCTAGTGAGGGGCCCTGCCTAATGTACATTGGAATCATGTCCCAAAGCATGGGGAGTATCTGGGTCAGGAATCTATCCGTCCAGCACTTCCTACTCATAGTTGTGGTTAGGTGTATATCCCTAGAGCATGTGGCTCTCAGGGGCCTCTGTTTAGATGGAGCATATCCAGCAATACAGGGTTGGACATGGGCCTTGTATGTCAAGCAGAGATCACCTGTGAGTATGCGGTATGCAACTGAGTACAGCTGGAGTTTCTTAGGTTGGGCTGCATAGGTCATCTGTTTGAGGTCAGTAATCCTCTTGGTGTGGTAATGGTGTGGTCTTCCAAACTGTTGCAGTTGTCTTGTAAGGTATATCCCAAATGGGGTATTGTATCCTTTAATGGGTCTAATATGTCATGCGTAGAGTCACAATGGCCCCTCTGATCTGGATGCAAATCCATTAGAGATTAGGGGGGCCATGTAGAAGGATATTCTAACCACCTTGTCATTATGGGTATCAAAGGAGAGATTGCTATCTACTGGGGTTCCCAGATCCCTTATCACCTTTTCTGTATGTAGGGGACTAGCACCTATGTGGTAGTCTGTGGGTAATTAGTTATATCCAAAGGGGATGACTATGCACTTTTAGGCATTCAGCTTGACGCCATGATATTAACACCCAGTATCTGTCTCAGTGCGACCCTTCCAGAAGGTGTCTGTAACAGCTGGGGAAACAATTATGTCCCCTAGTTTGCAGTCGTCTGCAAACCTTTTCAGCCAAAGCCCTCCTGTGCTTGTCTGTATGTCAGAGAAGTATATACTGAACATGAGGGGTCCTAGGACTGAGCCCTGGGGGATGCCACTTGTAACTGGTATACAGTCGGACCTAGGGTATGCAACTCCCACTGTGGGGGTTCTGTCCATGAGCCACTTTGCAAACCATCACATGATGTAGGGGTTAATGTTCAGGCGGATGGCTATGTTGATAATACCAGAAGGAGGAATGGTGTTGAAAGCCTATGAGAGATCTAGGTAGGCTGTGTGGACCTTCTTACCCTCATCTAATGCCTTGGTAACTGTCTCTAAGAAGTCCACCAGATTTAGGAAGCATGGTCTGCCCTTAACGATGCTAAACAGGGAGGGGTCAAAGGTTTGGAGGTACCCAATGTCTCTGTGACTGTGATCCATGATATGCACCATAGCCTTGCAGACCCGGCTAGTCAGGCCTATAGGGAAATAGGTCCCATGGTCCATTGTGGTGCCGCCTTTGTGGAGTGGGATAACTGTTGCTGTGTGCCATTCAGGGGGCACTATGCCCGATGTGAGGCTGTTATTGGCCATGGTGTGTAGGTGGGGAGACAGTACATTCTGAAGTTTATGTAAAACGCAGCCTGGGATGTTGTCTGGTCCCATGGATGCTGTGATATTGCCTTTAGAGTGTGCAGCTTTGAGTGGGATCTGCCAGGATGTTGCCAATATCAATTGTTTCTGTAATGTCCGTGCCTTTGTGTTGTAACTCAGAGCAGATCTAGTTGTTGACATCGAGATATGTGACATAGATATAGAATGTTTTGTGGTTGTTGTTGGTATTAGTTGCATTTTAGTTTTCATAGCTAACTTTGGAGGATCTTATAAGGGATCTCACCTTCTTACTGAGGCTGGCCAGGGAGCTCCTCCATGCATGGGATCGTACTCTTGTTTGCAACAGTGTCTTCTTCCTGTAGTACATTTTGTTTATGGCAGGGGACCACCAGATTGGTTTTGTTAATTAGGAGTATAGTGTCCTGGTTCTGTTTGGGATAGCACAAGCCATGCACTCATGTAAGTGCTTATAGAGTGCATTTGTGTAGGATTCAGCAGTTATAACTGTACTGTCCATCTGCATGGGTGTCATGACAGCCAACATGTCTGTCTTAAGAAGCATGTAGTCGGCCTTGTAGACATATTATACTGTGGTTCCCATAATGGGGGGTGGGTGCGGGATGTGGATATCAACGGTGTTCAGCACATGCTTTGATCGGACCAACAAGGAGTTGGCTTCACGTGTGGAGCACCAGTCACTCATGTTGGTAATGCCCAGGTCTAGGATATTGTTGCCCCTGGTGGGTGTGTGGATATGTTGAGTCAGGGTATTGGTGTTTATGAATTCCAGAAACCATTAAGCTAATGTGTTGGTACACGAGTAGTTTTCCCAGTTAAAGGTGGGGTAGACTCAGTGAGACTTATGTGATGAGTGTGGTGTTGTGCGAATGTGTACCTTCTCCACATGACAGTCAGGGTCAGGCTTGGTTGGAGAGACCTTTACCTCCAGTTTGGCTAGATGAGTGCATCTCTTACAGATTGTAGTGTTGGGTGGTAGGTGGAGAGGCTTGTCTGTGTACATGAGGCAATGTGTACATTGCCTCAAGATGTCCAGATTCATCAGCTAGACAGGTGAAAACATTGGCAGTTGACTCTTGGACATGCCTGAATATAGAACTACATTCACCTAGATAATTGAGGAAAGTGAGCACAAGAGCTAAATTACTTTACGCAAGTGAGAAAAGTATGTACAAAACCTGTTCACCCTTACCTCTAGGTAATGAGGAAGATTGAGTGCTATAGTAATTATTAGCTTACGTAGTGCGTACAAGTCCTGAACAAGTGATTAGCATTAATAAGCAACCCAGATAGGGTCTTGGATAACATAAACACACAGCCCCCTCCCCCCAGCAGGTACACAAGCATATATCCATGTACACCACAGGGCCCCTGTACCCACAACTATGCAGGTACAAGCTGCACTCAGGCTGTATGGGACCTGTGCACATCACAGGTTGTATTATACACATATGGCAAAACAAGATGTTCTCCATGTACACAATCATGTAAAACATAGCTCCATGTCAGGTTGTGTACACACTGAATGGTGCACACCAACAGGTATCACAACCCACAAAGGGGGGACACCACTGATAATGAGAAGTACTTTACTACTACCCTGCTGTGTCTGGTCTGGAAGGCCATGAATCTTGATCAATTAAGTGATGTCAGCAGTACAGATGTAGATGACAGTATGGTTGATGTCAAACTGCATATCATAACCTTGCCAGGTCATAGGACATCATCACCCATACTGTGTACCACCTACACTCAGTATACTAGATGTACATTCCTATGTCACAGGAGTGTTTTGCAACAGGACTGCTGGCAGAACCAACATTACAGAAGGTGTCTGAATAATACATGATCATCACACCAGTGGCAGCTACAGTATGTCAGGGTTAATGAATTTTATTCCCCCTCATTGTAGTCCATATCTCACAGACAAACAGAAGGCATCTACCTATTGAAGTATGTGAATGACTAGGACCTAGGAGCAATAGCTGACTCAGGAGTGTTGTGGACAACATACAGAAGGGGCTTTGTGGGTGAGGTGTGTATGACATATGGCCACAATCTGACAGCTACATATTGCATTGTCACCCCTATGTTAATAACCCTGTACCCATGAACTACCACCTAGGCAGCAATCAACATAATGGACACTTGTGTGTGAGGGATGCAGCTGGGCAGTTGTCTTTCCTGTGATAGCTACGTCACCACAACTGTCAGGTAGTCATATGTGGCAACCCTAATAATGATAGGGTGCCATTCATAAATATAGAGATCATTGTCCAGCCATACACAACACTCAAGTGATCCATATCAGAGCACATATTTCCTTTAAGGGGTATTGACCATGTGCAGATGGCCTACACCAGCCTTCCCATTCCCCATCTCCACTATGTAGCATGATGCATACCCTGAATAAATTCATGTCCAACCCAGTGATGTTGGACATGCTACACGTACACATCCTCATCTCGAACACATACTTCATGGACATCCACCTTCCACATGCTGGACAGATCCTTGTCCCATAAACTTGACATAGTCCTGCCATACTATGCATTCCTGTCCATCAAAGCTGCACATCACTCCCCTCTCAGACATGGTGTGATGACTGCATGGTAAATGTATCATTAACCCTGTGGATCAGTAATGTGGCACTGCTCCACCTGGCCCCACAGACCTACCTGTTGGCTACTGCCAGGTAACCTTTCATCTTAGATTCACACATGGCCCATGGCATATAGCCCACTAGTTGACTTTGGCTGTACATGCTATAGTTGACATCCATCCCTGCAAATACCATCTGACTAGCCGGTGTCCCATGTGTATCACATGTGTGATACATGGCAGGATGTTGAATCGCTGTACAGTGCCATGTAGATGTATATGGCAGAACACATACATGTAAAACCTTATATGAGCAAGTCTGCACGGTCACAGGTCATGTCTGTTAAGGCAGTGTAAGTCCTTATATGTGAAATATACATAGCATCAAGGTTGACTGCATTAATGTGGACACATCCAGCCATGTGCTGATAGGTAGGAACACCAGTACAGGCAAACAGACATGTCCACATCAAGACAGCAGCCACACGGAGTATGAGCAATGTAATCAGGTGACACACACATATATATGGTGATAATATCCACTCAACATTGAGTGTTACATGTGTGTGACACAAACACGTCAGTGTCATGTAGGTTTGAAAATACAACTATTTAAACTTAATTAATGCGATACAGATGTATGTTCAGCTGTAGCGCTGTATGTCTTTGTGAGTTACTGTGACCTGTCTCCATTCATTATGTCTTCCAGGTATGCCACGTGCAAGGCTACCCCCTTTTACCTGCTTGGAGGATGTGGCCCTCATCCCATACCTACTCGACAATCACAATATCCTGTTCAGCCATGTGCCACAGGATGCACAGCAGCCCATTGCAGGTGAGAGTGTTATTATTTATCAGGAACCGTAATGCACAAATCTATCTGCCATGTTGCCATTTACAACATGTACACATAATGTATGGTCCTGTCACAATATACCGGTCAGACCTGAAATGCATCACAATGACTACCCATGTGCAACACTTGCAAACTATGTGAATCATCTCACCGACATGAATCCTCACAAACTGTCATTGCCAGGTGTCTGGACAGCTGTGCATACAATGGTGGAGGTGCTGTTCACTTTAGGGATGTACTACAGATCAGATCTACACATGTGGTGAATACAAACAGTACTACACAGTGGGCTGGATTATAGCCAGCACACAGGATTCACCGGTGTGGATCATAGCCCTGCTATGAATGTCACACAATGTGATGTGCTATCTTGAGACATGTCCATAACATCTAGTGGCCTGGCTGCTACACTGCCTACCTATCCTGAAAACACATCCCACATACCACCCTTTATTTGCATAACCCCATTGTCAGTGGAGCATATATGTCATATCGGACAAAACAGACATGTGAAATAGATGCCTATCACAATAGTTTGGACAACACATGTACACACATGGCCATGGAGGATGGCCAGAGACATGGAGCAACACACACAGTAGACGTGTTGTGCTTGTGTGTACACCCTGTTGTACAATGGCTACACATGGTTAAACCATGGCCTTTGTATAATGGTCATATTGTAGGTGTGGAACACTAGACATCCTGCAGGCCTGTGCATATCTTGTGTAGGCATAACATCAATCCACCACATAAGATGTGTTGAACATCTTGAGGGTGTTCCAACATGACAGCAGTCACCTGTACAGTATCCACATCAGGCCACAGATACAGTACATTCCTGTTGCTGGTGTTGGACATCAATGTCATACTAGCTCCTCATGTCTGTGTGTGTGTGTGTGTGTGTGTGTGTGTGTGTGTGTGTGTGTGTGTGTGTGTGTGTGTGTGTGTGTGTGGTACACAGATGTCATGTGGGACATGGTGTACTGACGTGTTCACCATGTCTGGCCATAGTTGCCAGCCAGTAGCAATATGGTTGCAGATGTGCAGGGGTGTCAACAGTATACCCATCAGTGACCTGCATCACAACTTCCACATCATGGTTTAGTGTGCATACATCTCAGTGACATGGGTCACATTCCACAGTATATATGTATTGTATCTGAACACAGTCATGGCTATGAACCCTGTCTGTAACTCACACTGTATAGCACTAGAGACACCTCATGATTCTCTGCAATGGCCATGCACATCAGCTAAATGTGCAGTATATCTGTATGGTGGACAGACAACACTGCATTGGTACACCATTGCCCCACTGTATATTTGACAGGACACCATTGTGTTAAACATGTATGCATGTCATTGCACATGTCAGCAGATCACATGTCATACTACATGTGATTATCAAGGTCATATGCCACACATCAGGCAGGTGTACTGTTAAGCTGCTCTGGTCCAAATGGTGTAACACAGGGATGTATGCTAACTACTACTATGATTGTGTAATTTGCATGCCATCTGCTATAACACATGCATGCTGTTGTGTGCAACCCAGGGATGTATGATAACTACCACTATTATTGTCTGCACTGCATGCCGTCTGCCATATCACATGCATGTTGCATGCCTTCTATCATATCACATGCATGTGTGTCTGTGTGTGTGTCTATTGTATAGATTGTAATGTACAGTTCTTGTCTGCCCTCACAGGTGATGTAGGTGCATTGCCCTCCTGCGGTACTTCTGATGTTAGTGTCCCTACAGACTCTAGCAGTGATCATGAATGTATGATTGAGACACAGGCAGAGTTGTCAGGGGCTGAAACTGTGCCATTGGTTGCCATTCCATCTATATACCCCTCATCCTTGCACACAGATCCCATACCAGCACATACACCATCACCAGTGGCCATAGAGGAAAGACAGTTGGTGCATGGTAGCTTGGAACAGGAAAATGTGGGGGCTATGGAAGATGTGCCTGCACACCATGGTGTCAGACAAATGACTGGTGGTGCCTCACACAGGCACGTGGCCAGTGCTGCTCATAGGAGGACCTCTGACCAACATGCTCCTGCACGACAGAGTGCAGCAGCTGGTGTTACCAGATGCATATTTCAGGCTGTAATGGAGACACAGGCACGTGCTGAATGGCGCAACAGAGAAGATCAGAGGCTATAGAGGGCTGTTGTCCATTCTTTAAACAACAACATCCAGGCAATGGTAAATGCTCAACAGCAGATTGCTGAAGCTTTGGATAGACGGTTGGGTGACATGGTTAGAGTCCTTGACCGTGGCATGACAATTCGTGAGCGTGAGCTGTCTGTGTTGGAACATCTGGTAGGAGTGAGGCATCGGGCACATGGACGTAGGCCTGCTACATCACCTCTGTCAGGTTTACGTGTACAAGCTACCTCACCTGCCCGTTCCCATAATGGCAGTAGCAGCAGCAGTGCATCTGTTGCTGTGCTGTCCACACCATGACACAGCATGCCGCATGCTTGTGGCCTGGGATGGTCCCAACAGGGACACAGTTCCAGTGGACAAGTGACATCAGACAGTACCCAATCTGCACCTCTGCCTGGTATTGCCTGTGCAACCCCTGGCAGGCACAGGTCACATGTCTGTGGCCAGACACTGTGAACTGTAAAACCTCACCTGTACAGTCTGCAGCTGTCAATAATACCCCTGTGTAGGCCAGACACATGGGAGAACTGTGTGCATACATACACGCACACACTGGAAACATGTGTAGGGCACCGCAACATACACATGCATAACATCCACACATGCCCAATTAGATCAAAGGCCCAAACCCACACACATGATGTCATCCAATGATGTAGCCTAGGCCTCTGGCAAACATTAATACCCTGTACATATGATGATGCCTGTGCCACATCCCTGACATCCACACCATCCATGCAGGGGCATGCTCATATGGTCTGATGCACAGGGTGAACAGACTATGATGATACGTGTAGTTTACAAATGTTGAGGACTGTTGACAGGCAGCAGATATACCATGTAGTACAGGTGTACAATACTGTTAACAGTATGTGTCTTGTGTAACAACAGTACAGCCTAGGCCTCCGGCAAACATTAACACCCTGTGCATATGATGATGCTTGTGCCGCATCCTTGACATCCACACCATTGGTGCAGGGACATGCTCATATGATCTGATGCACAGGGTGAACTGACTAGGATGATACGTGTAGTTTACAAATGTAGCAGATATACCATGTAGTACTGGTGTACAATACTGTTAACAGTATGTGTCTTGTGTAACAGCAGTGCAGTCTGGGCCTCCGGCAAACATTAACACCCTGTGCATATGATGATGCCTGTGCCTCATCTCTGACATCCACACCATCAGTGCAGGGACATGCTCATATGGTCTGATGCACAGGGTGAACAGACTAGAAAGATACGTGTAGTTTACAATTGTTGAGGACTGTTGACAGGCAGCAGATATACCATGTAGTACAGGTGTACAATACTGTTAACAGTATGTGTTTTGTGTAACAACAGTAACTGCATGTTGGTCATGATGTTCTGCTGTCCTTCTTCAGGTCTAATTGCACGTGCTGGTGGATGTCAGTGTTTGCAGTTAGTGTCCCATATGTCAATGTGGACTACTCACAGGTATGTATGAATATACCAGCATGCACTGTGTAGCTGCCACATGCCAGTGAGAATGTCCCACATTACAAACACGTCTACCATTCCAAGAGCATGATAGCTGTGTATTAAGCTACTGTGGCCACATACGTGACATCCATAATGGGTGACATCACTGGTACTTACATGGAGTGGTGAGGTAAGAGAGTGGTCTAGCTGATTACAAGGGTAGAGGCCAGTGGAAAGTGTGATGCCTCATTGAGAATCAGTAATACACATTCCCATGACAGGATGCCAACACACAACTACACCCACACACTCAGGTATTGACACACATGTATTCAGTGACACAGTAACACACCCACACACTCACGGATTCACTGACACAGTAACACACACTCGCACACAGTTGCTACTTTTGGGATGAGGACCCCTGCCTATGTGCAAATCATCATTACAGTACTGTGCACCTACATGACGCGCCAAAGAAAATGCACATGTACAGGTAGTCAGTACAGCCTAAGATCGGGGACATCAACATGGATAGTAGAATGCATCACCTAGATGGTGGGAGGGGTCTTATCAGTCCAGTATGGTAACATACATCCTCAACCCAGGGACCAGTCAGCCCTACATACAGACACTGTGGCATTCAGTAATTAATACACCTATGCCATGCACATACAGATACCTCACATGTGTGAGATACACGCCCCTGCCTATGTCCTACTTTCTACATTGCAGTCTGTACAGATGTGTACCCTAGTGTACAGAAGAGTGAGTACCAATTGAGATGTATTCCCCACAATACATAGCATATATGGACACACACGCAACCACACATGCCAGTACTGGTAATCTTAGACCTGCCTAGTTCATATTATGTACGTCAGATGTACAGCAGTATTGCACGCGTTACAAACTGTACTGACACTTCCTGTGGCAACAGTGCTGATATATGCACTAGGGACGTCATATCTATTAACAGGTGTCAAGTGATTTACCTTTGTTGTCACTCTGACCACTGTCTATGTTGTGTGTTATGTCCTTCAATTAACAAAACCATTGCTTACTGGTTACACAAGGTATTGTAGGACCACTTGGGACACACCTGTGAGCTGTCCACAGCAAACATCCATCTGCAAAGATGCCCCATCACTTAGTTATTTCCACACATCTGTCCATACCTGTGGTACATCTTTCTGTACATTCGGCATATCACCATATACAGTTGGTAATGTTGAGACTGCATTGCAACTACATGATGTACTAGGATACACATCACCTGCATACATCAGCAACTGCACATGCATGTTATCTGAATGCACAACACTACATGTACAGGTGTGTAGGTCCTACAATCCTGACATTTGGTTATGTTTGTAAGCATTGCAATTGGTGGATATGTGTAATGAAATACATGACACATGGACTGTTGTATGATATGATGGGTGACCAGTACAGAGGAGATGTAACCTCAGTCAACACTGATATCACACCTTATGTACTGTTAGCATTCAGCAGCCATGGACCTACATTCCATGTGCATGTGTGTAATGGCTGTAGCCACCTGTTTGCACAAAGGACAACAACAGCTATGCTATTTACAGGTATATTGTGTGTGTGGCATGTACATATCCAGGGCAGGTACATGTATGTCATATCCATACATGAGGTTGTGTACTGGTGTACAGCAACAGTCATCTTCCACTGGTGGAAAGTACCGAGGGCCCCTGGTATGTGTACAGTTGACCTGGTCAAAGACAATGGTATAATTGTATTGCATAACACATGATGCAACTGTGTCAGTACATGTGTACTCTCTACAGTTGATGTAGAGCTTAGTACAGTACACAGGTCAAGGGTCACATGGTGGTGTACTCTTCTATTTCATACAACATATATGGTTGCTTGTTGGTGGTCCGAGGGCATGGTGGTGACTGAGGTTTACATCATAGAATGCAGCATGTGACACTGTGTCCTGCACATGGCTCATCTGTGATGCCTTTTGTGGAGGGACCGGTCAGTACATGTGAGTTGCCTTTATGTATGTGGTTACACCACTTGGAGTGGTCCGTACCTGTGTTATGGCCCACATGTCTGGCTCTGAGGTATATGGTGGTAGTGCTAGGTTCTGAGGTATATGGTGGTAGTGCTATTGTGCACTACAGAGCCATCAGCTAGGTGTTCCTCACTGTAAAGATGTCAGTACTCCCCATTGTTGGATCTACAGTGACCAGCTGTGAATATGGATGCTACACATCTGGCACTGGTTAGCATAAGAAAACAATGCAGTTGTCCTGTAGGTGTATGGGAGTTAACCTGTGTTTAGGACATTTGCCTTGGAATGGCACTGTGTGGGCATATGCGACTTGGGTAATATCCACACTCCCTTGTATCATGGATGCATGTGATATGTGACAAAGGCCTGCCTACTGTCAGTCATGTCATCCCAGAATGACAGCTGATGTTGTGTAAAAGACCGGTGTCAAATATATGTAGAACAGCGTTCCTGCTAACGATGACAACTACTAACACCAGAGCCCATTACAATGTGTTCTTTACTTCTACCTGTAATAGCATGGCCACTGTGGCCTTCCGTATTTAGCATCAGAGTGCATCCCAGTCAGCCCTGTGCTACTAGGGGTATGAGCATACCCAGTATATCCTTGTGTAGATGGACACATAGTAGTGCATTCTGACCAGCCCTGTGCTACTAAGTGTGTGAGCATGACCAGTGACACCTTGTGTCGTTTATGTGCCTCTGTGTATGGGCATGGCCATTGTAACCCTGTATAGTGGTAGTAGTTGTCCATTCCACAGATGGGCATACTCCAGGTCAGGATGGATTCCTACTTTAAACACACAAGTTCACAGGTATGTACATCTTAACTGCCAGCATCCCTGTTGATGTCCGCATTCCCAGACAGTCATAATGACAGCCTTGACATGTGTAGTCTGTGTGGCGTGATTCATAAGTATGCAGTATTGTAATAGTAATCTGTAAATAGGCAGATGTTCTGTACCCACCACTGGCATGTGTGTGTGTGTGTGTGTGTGTGTGTGTGTGTGTGTGTGTGTGTGTGCGTGTGTGCATGTGTGTGTGCATGTGTATGTCTGTCCCCATTTGCCAGTGGACTCTAAATTGCTTTTAGACTGCCCACACTCCATACATTTCTTATATCCACCGTTAGCAAGGCCGATGATGTCACCCATCTACAAATACACCTCTGGGAGTGCTGTGTACCAGTAATCTTGGCAGCGCGTTCTGTGACTGTGTAATGCTGTAGTGTAATAAAGTAGTTAGGTCGGTGTTCTAGTCCCACACTTGCTGTGTGTGTGTGTCCCCATTTGCCTGAGGACTGAGTAATGCTTTTATACTGCTCACACTCCATACATTTCTTATACCCACCGATAACAAGGCCAATGATGTCGCCCATCTACAAATACACCTCTGGGAATACTGTATCCCAGTAATCTCAGTAGTGCATTCTGTAACTGCATAATGCTGTAGTGTAATAAAGTAGTTATGTTGGTGTTCTAGTCCAACACTTGCCGTGTGTGTTCTCATTTGCCTGAGGACAGAGTAATGCTTTTATACTGCTCACACTCCATATATTTCTTATACCCACAGTTAGCAAGGCCGATGATGTCACCCATCTACAAATACACCTCAGGGAGTGCTGTGTCCAGTAATCTCAGTAGTGCATTCTGTAACTGTACAATGCTGTAGTGTAATAAAGAAGTTAGGCCAGTGTTCTAATCCCACACTTGCTGTGTGTGTGTGTGTCCCTGAGGACTGAGTAATGCTTTTATACTGCTCACACTCTATACATTTCTTATACCCACCGTTAACAAGGCTGATGATGTCACTCATCTACAAATACACCTCTGGGAGTGCTGTGTCCCAGTAATCTCGGTAGTGCATTCTGTAACTGCATAATGCTGTAGTGTAATAAAGTAGTTAGGTCAGTGTTCTAGTCCCACACTTGGCATGTGTCTGTGTCCCCTTTTCCTGAGGACTGAGTAATGCTTTTATACTGCTCACAGTCCATACATTTCTAATACCCACCGCTAGCAAGGCCGATGATGTCACCCATCTACTAATACACCTCTGAGAGTGCTGTGTCCCAGTAATCTCAGTAGTGCGTTCTGTAACTGTGTAATGCTGTAGTGTAATAAAGTAGTTAGGTTGGTGTTCTAGTCTCACACTTACTGTGTGTGTGTGTTTGTGTGTATGTGTCCGTTTGCCTGAGTAATGCTTTTATATTGCTCACGCTCCATACATTTCTAACCTCTTACTTCTTTCTCTCTCATCTAAACTGAAGTGGTTAGACTAGATGGAGAATCAGCATGCTAGAAGTAGTATTAATATGTTGTACCCCTGATATTTATTATATGATCAACTTATTTTTTTACTACATCTCCTTTGTTTTTTTTCTAGTATAGGATTTGTTTTTTTTGTGTTTGTTCGTTAGTTATTGTTTTTTTTTTGTTACTGAGTGTTATGTATTATCTAAATGCATTATATTCATTCACTGTTCTTTCTTTCCTCCCCTGCCAATGGACACATGTATCATCCAGGACTTTCGGACTTTCAAAATAAAATAAAATAAATAAATAAATAGCAAGGCTGATGATGTCACCCATCTACAAATACACCTCTGGGAGTGCTGTGACCCAGTAATCTCGGTAGCACATTCTGTAACTACGTAATGTTGCAGTGTAATAAAGTAGTTAGGTCAGTGTTCTAATCCCACACCTGCTGTGTGTGTGTGTGTGTGTGTGTGTGTGTGTGTGTGTGTGTGTGTGTGTGTTCCTGCTTGCCTGAGGACTGAGGAATGCTTTTATACTGCTCAAACTTCATACATTTCTTATTACCCACCGTTAGCAAGGCCGATAATGTCACCCATCTACAAATACACCTCTGGGAGTGCTGTGTCCCAGTAATATCGGTAGCGCGTTCTGTAACTGCGTAATGCTGTAGTGTAGTAAAGTAGTTAGGTCAGTGTTCTAATCCCAGACATGCCAACTGTGTGTGTGCGTGTGTGTGTGTGTCTGCCTGCGTGAGACAAGTACAGTGCTCTGTAGTATTCACCGTAGCATATGCCCTAAATGCATGTTGCTGCAGTGTGATATGGTAGGGGTTTGTATACAGGACATGGCAAGTGTGTGTTTGTCTGTCAAAGCCTGTGTAGAGGTGGCCGTGATCGTCTTACCATTGGACATGTTTGGGAGCGGGTTTTGTAGTTTTCCTATATAGTATCCATCTTATGACACATTGGCCACCTCACGAGGAGTACAGCTGTCAGTCAGCCATGGCACTGTGTTGGCAAGCCATACCAATACATCTAGCAAAAGGGCTGGAGTACTAAGTATGCAGCCCTACTAGTACCCGGTATATGTCCCGCACCCATGTGCCATGCACATACAACCTTGCCTAGGATATCCCATTATGTTGCTAGTAACATGCACATTGAGGAGAGATAGTAGGCATGGTGTGACTGCAGTGGCCTGCAGAGGACATGGCACCCTGTACAGCGGTACAATACGCACATATATGCGGACATTGTGCCTTCACTATGTTCCACACTGAATGGCTGCAACATAGGTGGTGCCATCAAATCTGATCCACTAAGGCCAGACAATGCTGAACACATGTGCCCTGTATAGACCCATGCCACTGACACCACAGAATACCTGTATCATTCTATTCATGCATGTGTAGGGCCGACCTGCTCACTATAAGCAGGTTTCGCCACACCAGGCCAGTATTGGCATATCGGGGTATAACAGGTTGTGTACACTACATGTGTCTACAAAACCAGGTACACCTGTACATGTCACTGTACAGTATTGTGGGACATGCACATCCCAGGCAATGCCCATGTGAAGGACTATCAATCACAGACATGGCATGCATTGCAAAGCTATGGCCCTACACATTGGTAACTAGAATGTCAGGCCAGATAATGCAGTACCCATCTGTGTGGGACATTGCAGACACTACACCCCTGCACTGCACACCATTGTCAGGTGACACGATGGCAAGGATTACCCCTCACCCAGCCTTGTACAGCCATCTTGCACAGCCAAACACTGCACACCCATGGAGCAATGCATACCCGCATGCCAGTACTGGCACCTTGTGTCTGCATGTGGGTTGTGATGCTCCCAACCACAGTCACTCCCAGTATAAACCTCACTGGCATACCAACAGTTGTCAAGCACTTTCACATGCCCTAGCCCATAGAACCTCCAGATATCCCCTGTGGTGCATGTGGTCCTGTGCATTGCTGCGGTGTGGCAAACTAAGTAGTTACATTGTGTATTTTCCGCCCTGGCAAAGGTGTCAATGAGTATCCATTAGAGTGTGGTTGTGGTGACAATGACATCCGTTCACGTGGACTGACATGTGTGCCACACCTAATGTATGTCTACTATATATGTTGCAGATGGCACTCACCTACACACATGTTCTTACAGCACAGCAACATGTCACCTTTGTGGCACATGTAGTAATGTCATGCACATGTAATAATAATGAGTAGTCAAGGGTTTGCCCCTGTACTATTCAGCATGTGGCAGATGATGCTTATGGTTAAGTCTCCAAGCGCTTCCCTGGTGTACATTGCCTGTCCTGCACACACACTCTCTAGTGGATGTGAAGGTGTACACCTGCACAGCAGCAGCATGTATATTGTAAGAGATGGAAATAGTCAGGTGATGGCCTCTGCAACTATTGCAGTCCTCCTCTAGCTGATTGCATGTGGTACAGCTGTGATGGTGTTCCCATAGCCATCCGTATGATAAACACAGTACACTATCTAGGGAAACATGTTATTATCTGGCCATGACAGTCGCTGTGAGTGGTACCTGGATGTGGTGTTCTGACATGACATCGCAGATGATATTTGGATGTACCTCAATCATTTACCACAGTGGGTAATAGCCTAATGACAGGAGGGTGATGTGCCACACAACTACAGTATGTAAGTGTAGCTATGCTGCATTGAGACTACTGCCTGTTTAACATGTGTGTGGTAATGGCTATTCTGCATGCTATAATACAGACATGACAGTACTCTGTTCATGAGGGAACCCCATCTGTAGAGCCATCTGTGAACTGGTCAGTGTGTGCAACCATTTGTTTCCTGTGTTACGCACTGAACACACTTCTGTGCACAGCAGAAGCATGGTGTTTGAATTGCAGACAGTACATGATGATAGGGATGTGTTACTGCCATTGCATCCCTGACTGGACATGTGTCACTTGAGCCAGTGGTATGACTGACACTGTGTGGGATTCCCAGTGAAAAGCCAATGATGGGCAACTGTTCATAGCTGCGGTCACACATCTATTACACATTGTACAGGTGGCATGCGGTATATATGCATGTGTTGTGCTCTCTCTGCAAATGTTTACCATCTGTTGTGTTGGGTTGCTGGTGATATCTATGCATACTGTCGTAGGTAATCCTGTATGGTGCTGTCTATCACTAAGCCATATGTGGGTTTAAAATGCAACACCATAGGCTGAATGGGTTGGTAGGTCCCGGCAGATCCTCCTGTCCCACTTCAGCTGACCATGGCACCAGGCACTAGCACATCTGGGGCCCAGCCAATAACATTAACCTGTGTTGGCTCTGCAGCACCTTCTGGTGGTACCACCACTGAGGATGGAGCATGTCCCCCTTGGGAGTGGGACCCGACAGGTACATATCTGCTGTCGTGCGGTCCCGGACAGGTTGCGTTGGTGGCTCCCTAAGGGGTTAGAAAGCCAGATATGCCAGTTCAATGGTGGAGTGTCACATTTACAGGGTGATGCTTGCCCTCCTGAACAGCCCCCAGCACTGCCTCCTTTGCAGCTGTGTAGGTGCAGTGGCAGTTGCCCATGGCTGGGGACCTCCGTCCCACTGTTCACATGGACTTTTGAATGCTGAAGACCCATCCCCATCCAGGGTGTATCCCCCACCCCCCACATGTGTCATATACCAACCCTGTATGCAGTAATTGCTGTGCTCCTACCTATCCTCCACGGCCATACCTACACTCCTTCCCCAACATCTGACCCTCACCTACGGACACATAAGGCCATTCGGCTTTTTGGACACCATCTGCCCTATACATAGCTGTCCATTACACACACGTGCCCACTGGACACATGAAACCCTTGTAATATGCATCATAACATACTACTGTTATCCTCACCCGTGTCCCTCAGGTACACGATCCTGGTATGCACATCACTCCTACATGGTTCAGGTACATGTGAGGAGGACGACTCCATTGTACACAAAACACTACCGGTCCATCTGTGGTTACCCCATTTACCTTTATCATGATGATGATGTTGCACACAGCACATTGCAGGAGTACTGTTCACACATAACGATTGGACAGGTACTGTTGTGTTATTGTACATTACATGCACAGAGTATGACTGATAGATGTCTGTCTGAGGGATTCTTGTGATCACATAGAGCAATACCACTACATAGTACAGGCGTCGCTGGTGTTTCCTGTTTCATTCATTTGTAATACTTTGTTGCCACATGGCATGTTCCTGATACATCTCTATATATGTATGTACCTATACATTGGACATAAACATTCTCATGTACATCCACATGATGGGATATATTCCTATACTGTTGAATGACTGCACTGTATGATATCCTCTTTTTACAGCCTCTTACGCTCGATTAGCCTCTACATTGTTTAACCAGTGCAATACTCACATACTGGTAGCCAAATACACTTACACCTGTTCGATCCCGCACTTGCTAATGCACTGACATTGGTGCTTGCATCTGTCACTCACACCCCTGGGTGTGAGCGAGGACCACAATATTACATTGTGATGCTTATTACATCGGACTACATGACTACAGTATTGGGACTGGCCGCCCATTAGGCGATGGCATCGCGTTCGACTGTATGGAATCAGCGGCCTGTCCAGTGACACAATCATATTTGTGTGTACCTCATACAATGTGCTCCCACCTTGTGATGCCTATTACATCGGAATACATGAATACAGTATCGGGAATGGCTGCCTATTAGGCGACGGCATGGCGTTCGACAGTACGGATTCAGCAGCCTGTCCAGTGAATCATCCATATTTGTGTGTTCCTCTTACAATCTGCTCCCACCTTGTGATGCTTATCACATCAGACTACATGACTACAGTCATAGCGGCCTTAGGCATAGGCCAAATAAGCGGCTGCCTAGGGCGCCGCTTTAGTGTGGGGCACTTTACCAGTATTTATTTAGTGTAGGTAGACCAGGATGGGGGCACTGGGTGGTGTGATGGGGAGTGCCATTGTGTCCTTTGCCTAGGGCACCAGTTGACCTAAGGCCACTCCTGACTACAGTATCTGGAATGACTGCCCATTAGGCGACGGCATGGCATTCAACTGTACGGAATCAGCAGCCTGTCTGGTGAATCATTCATATTTGTGTGTTCCTCTTATAATCTGCTCCCACCATGTAATGCCTATCACATTGGACTACATGACTACAGTATCGGGAATGGCTGTCCATTAGGCGACGGCATGGTGTTTGACTGTACGGAATCAACGGCCTGTCCAGTGAATTAATCATATTTGTGTGTTCTGCATATACTGTGCTCCCATCTGGCTGACACATGGGAACCAAGACCCTGCAT